>NC_143562.1:83676250-83837500 GCF_054136105.1 Typopeltis vanoorti
TTTTCAACATAATTGACTTTAAATTGGTTTAATCTAGAAAAATTAACATAAACTACACGAAATGACATAAAATTGTGTTATACAAAACTACTAATGGTGGGTTAACCATTTACCCATCCACGTTAATAATATAGCTAACTTTACAGTTTTTCGTGGGTTATATTATCATAAAAATAATACTTGCATTTAGCTCACGCTAGTATTCGCCGATACTTTTATAGTTTTTTATACTATATTCGGCATGAAACTCTCTGATTCCAATCTTTGAGTTTCTTATTCGGTTTTAAAACAATGTGGGATCTAATATCTCCTTAATTTAATTAATAAAAATAATAATATTAACCTTTAATATTCATTTTGTAGATCTAATGGATACCTGAAATGAGCTTTTTGGTCTATTTTGTATCCGAGGCGTCATTTACCAAGGAACAAACATAATGTCCTTATGGGATGTACCTTTCTGTCATCTTACTTCTATGTAAAGGGTTTTTCTTTAATTGACCAATGGAATTTAATACATTCAATTCCATCCATCAAAGTTATTAAACATTCCCCATTTTGTTTCGTATTGGATAATTTGATGCATCCTTTTACCATATACCTCCTTTATACAAAACAGCTTAATTTTGATGCATTTCATATTCTATTGGTGATAGTATGGAGAAGAAGTAAAATGTGTAGTTCACGTTAAAGTGAATTAACGTGAACTACAATTAACAGTATGGAAAGTATTAGTGTACTTTAAATGCACATAAGATGTGCATATTTAGCTTCATGCATTCGTGAAGTTAATAATATAGCAGGTAAATGTAATGTGTTAGCATTATGAATAGCTGTTTTTTTTCCCTAAAATATAGTTTCTGAATGAGAGTAGCTTTTTGAAGGATTGTCGATAACATATTTTGGCCTTTGTCATTAAATAAGATAATGATTCTTAAAAACAAATAAAACATGAAAAGCGGTATTAATAATCTCCGTGAAAGTTCCATATACACTGCTTGGAAAGAAATCAACGGATACCATAGTGTGAGGAGCAAACAGCAGTGGCGTCCACCTTAAAAAAATGTAAGACTCCATTCGTGCAATGACTGCAGCAGTCCTACGAGGCGTACTTTCCACAAACGTACAATAGCGATTAATGGGATTTTGGACCATTCTTCCTGTAGACATGTAATGAAGTCCTGGACTTTTGTGCGGCGGACATCCCTTGACTTCACGGGTTGCATCCCAATGTTCTGTAAGGTTTAGATCAGGGCTCTGTGGAGGCTAGTCAGGTGTGGTGACGTTCATGTCCACAAACCACGAAGTTACAGCAGCAGAAGCCTTATGACACGGTGCATTGTTTTGCTGAAAGAGGCAATGGTTAGTTCCGTAGAAAGGCCACAAAATAGGAAGCATTGCATTGTTCAGGATGTTCACATACCTCTCTGAGTTTAATGTTCTTGGCACCACCAGAGGTCCGAGGCCAAAACAGGATCATACCATAACATCGCCCCTCCGAATTTCATAGTTGTGGTAACACATTCTGATATGTTTATTGGGCATACGTCACACCATCCATCTGCTCAGTAGAGGGTGTAGCTTGATCCGTCGCACCAAAAAAAACTTTCCAAGCTTCCACATCTCACTGTACACGCTCTTTGCACCATTGAAGACGAACGCTGCATGTTGGTTCGGGAAATGCAGAGCTTGCATATTGCGGTGCTACCATGGAAACCCATGTTGTGAACCTCAGTTTTGAATTTTTTTTGTGCAGATTCATGTTCCAGTCGATACCCGGAACTCCGCACTCAATGTCTTGGCCGAAATGGTGGTTTTTACATATCTTTCTTAGCACCCTACTGTCACGTTCGGTATGTTGTCAACTTCGGGTTGCACTTGCAATTGACTCGCTACGCTTCCAACTCAGTATGATATCACTGATTGTTGACCTGGGATGGCCCAATTTGTCAACAATTTGCAAACTGATAGTCCTGTTACATATGACATCCTATCACAACGCCTCTTTCAAATCCGTCAGTTCCCTTCTCGCAGCCATTTCATCCAGACACAGTTGTACTGACTTGGGAGCATCGTATTCCTGCAATTTATATCGGTTACAAACATTTGACTCGTTACATGGCACAATGCACATTGCTCATTGGGGTGGCCGTGGATTTCTTTCCAAGCAGTGTACTTTACCATCTTGTTTTTAGAGCTAATGTTAGTAAGACATTCTTTCATGTAAATCGTTAGTTTTAGAACCATTGTCTGGTAGGTTTTTCATTGGAGATTTCTAATAGATTTATTTAAAAACAGTAACATGTATTTGTAGTCAGTAAGTTCGACATCAGTACGTGGTAGTTGTAGTCAGAAGGTTCAGTTTACTTTAGGACTCTAAGAACCGTTATAAGAATTTTTCGGTTCAAGGTGCGTTAGCTAGTGTCATATCGAGGTTTCACCATTACTTCACCACGGAAAATCGGGTATTTCATTCCACAATCAGGCTAACTGGCCTGAGAATAGATGCAATTTACATACAAAGTGTACTTATAGGAATAGCATCTATTCTTAGGCCAGTTAGCCTGAGAATAGATGCCACTTTTTCCTAGGATTATAGTTGGGCGGTTGCGGACTCTTTAGAGCTTGTTAGAACCACTGATGATGAAGCTCAAATCATCAGTAATCTTTATATATCAGAAGCCACTGAAAGAAAATTGTCCATTTATTTGCAAAATGCATGCGATATGTTAAGTAATTTTCAGAATCTAATCAAATGTTTGAACATATCAAGCTTGTAGCCTCCACAGCTGCTGCTGCAATTACTACTTATTAGTAAAGTTTAATTGCAGGACTCATAAATGATACTTACAATACTTCAGGTGGTTTGTTGAGTTAGAATCTGTGGATCCAAAACGTTTTAATGAGGGAATAAAAATAAAAACCTCCATCACAATAGAATACGTCCACGTCTAAAACTTAGAAACAGTCGTTTTCTGCTTTCTGTGAATATGTTTTCTGAAAAGAATTTTATACTTTTTATGCCCTCTCTGCCAGTATTCATCTTATATCTATTGTAGCGGAAAGAATGAGATTAATTTTGCTGTAAGTTTAGTTTATGCGTTCTGATAGACATTGTGATGCAGTTCTTGATAATATTTATATTTGAAATATTAGTAATACTTCTGGCTATATCGAGAAAAAAAAAGTACATTATTCGCTTAAAGCATCTTTGCTACGAAAGCGTTTATTTTAAATATACTCACTTTTTTTTATAAATGATTTATTTACATATTTTGTACACATCTTTTTATATATATTCAACATTTGATTTATTTAATTAATTTCATTCATCAGTATGGCATTTGAAGTTTTTTTTCATTATGCATTATGACAGTTCTATTAATATTTTATATGGAAAAGAGAATTCCGATAAGGAAACAAAAAAACGTTCCGGTAATGCAATTTTTTAAGGATATGTAAACACAGGAGGCAAAGGATGTGATATGGCTTGATTTGAAATCTGATTTGTGACCGTAATGACCCATATTAGTTAACGAGGAAATGTGATACCAGCTAAGCAACAATTCGGTGTAACATGACGGCATACTGAAGTTAATTAACGTGCACATAATTATAATCTTGTTATTTCAGGATTCGGTTAAATTCAAATTAACGCTTACATTCCTTTAATGCGAATACTTGTAAACAGGACTACGAATTCGTTCAAGGCAGTTTCCATTTCTCGGTTTGTAGAGCTACCTATATGCATCAGATGCTGTTAATTCACCGATGTGATGAAAATTGTGTCCGTATCGTTTCGTATTTTGCTCCTTTGCGCTAGACCAAGAACAGAATGCAAATTACTAAGCTAATTAAAAGCTTATAAATGTAAGAATCTGATGATCATAACAGCATTATTATGGTATTTACCCAGATTAAACTTAGTTACGTGTTAACTTGCAGATACAGAGTTCCCTGCATCGTGGATTTAAAGCTTGTACCATGTCACGAATACACGAAAGCGAATGCTTTCACTTTTTTTTTTTTTTTTGTCACTCCTATCCCCGAAGTTAAATCTGTGGTATATTAGTACCGCTGGTGGCTCAGAGTTTTTGCATAATCCAGAAACCATTGCTCCAGTGACGAAACATATTTAGTTCTTTTTTTCGAGCCATTTCATGCCTCCAAAAAGCAAGGCGATGATCTCACAGAGCGATAAAATTCATGAACGAAGACATTCACAAACATCCATGCTAAGATTGGATTCGAACCCACAGCCTATTGAAGCATCAGTCTACTGGTTGGAGAGTGAGTACTTGACCAACTAGGCCTGTTGGTTTCACTTCGACGGATGAGATTGACTTGTCAGATCTGCTATTCGAACTATATAAAAAGCAACTGCAATAAGTTGAGTTACATCCGATAAGTATTACTTTTCTTTGTGTCATTGTTTTCAAATAAAGGATATCAGAATTTGAAGGTGATGCAATACAGCGTGGTGTGTGATTTGGCCATAGAACAGCGCACACGTGGTAACATTTAGCTATCTAATTGCAATCCTGGATACACAAGTAGAATTAAGAAATTTCGGGAATTGATTGTCTGCGAAACTGCTGGTTTAGGTGGCAACTGATGTTTAGTAGCGAGACTCGTTATTAGTCGAATGAGATGGGCCTGACCCATTGTAGGATGCTTTAGTTCCTTATTAACATGAATTCATATATATCGTTCTAACAACTCTTCGCGACGAGTTATTTAGAACTAGTAGTTTGCATGAAATTTGATAAAACCTGTTAATTGTGAAATATTAAGGCACATTTATGGTGACGAACTATGACTAATATTGTAATTTATAAATGGCACAATTGATTTCAAGATGGTTTGGAAACCGATGCAGTTGGGGAACAACCTGGTTGATACCGAGCATTTTATCAAGATGTTTTAAGGCCATTACCGTTTTGAGAGGCTATGCGATGGGCATGTAGAAACGAAACAGCTGGAATGTATTCATTCCCTCATCCTTGACCGCGTACCAGTTCCCTTTCAAAAAATCAAATAGCAAATCCCATCTGCTATTTCTGCCCATCCGACTTTCGATCCGACGGTTTCGAAAATTTTTAAATTGTTTCGTAAATTGAAACTGAAATGACTTAGTTTTGATATATTAAATGGGAAATACTAGGTGCATTGTTTTCAGATAAGGACCGAATGCTTTATATCTGAAACTTCTGATTTGCATTTTCCAGTTACCATCAGTGTACTGGAAATTGGTCGTCGCTGTGTAAGTAGAGATCTTCGATTAAAGGGCTCACTTTTCCACTTGTTTTCGTCTCTATGTTTGCATGATAGCCAATTGTAATTTACGAATGGACTGAGATTGAAGTAGAAATGTCCCTATGAAGCATTTTTTCGTGATTTGTATTATATAGCTTGTTTTTTGTTTCACCGCAACAATTTTAGCAGTTAACTTTATTTTTAATGCTTACGCTTGATTCTTCTAACTTGTGGTTATTGAAATTCCAGAAAAATAATCTTTTCTACTGGAACATGACTAATTGCAAACCATATTCAAATTTATCATAAAATCATTCTCATTGACTTTTAATAAATTAGAGAATATCTTGAAAGGGGGGTTGAGATTAGGGATAGGAGATAGCATAGCCTGCCTGTAGTTTCAGTAGTTTTATTAGCTGCATAATATGCTTTCATTTTGAAGTTTAGAACGTTAACCAAAATAAAAACAAACTTTCTTTTGGGAGTTCAGTTTATAGTCCTCTGCTCTCAGACTTATATAGTAAGAACTGTTACCACTGCCAAGGTGGTTTCTTATGGCTTATGAAATCATTGAGAATACTGCTCGCAGTTAAAAATTCTTAGCTAATGTTGATGTCGAAAATCCACGAAGTGTGGATGTCAGCAATGCACAGGGTGTTATTCAAAGTGCCTTCGCTTTTCCATGTCTGATAAGTACGTCACTGAAGCACCATCACTGGCCTAAAGCAGTTTGAGGAGAGTATTTTCCACTCTGCCCACAAAGTTGGTATATGATGATAACCTCAATACAGAGGTCGAAACGTCGAATGTTACTTTCCTAATGTTAAGTAAAGTAATTATTGTAACACGTGTGTTGTGTCTCCATAAATTCTTCACTATGAATGCTGACCACCGCGTAACCTTAACTATGTTCGAGTAGAATCAGCCTGTTTCATCTGAACAGTTAGTGTGAACATCCGTAGTCGTTGCATTTGGATAATGGAATAGCCATATAATAAAAAGTATTGTATTATGTGACTATATAGACATCGTTTATTTGTTCTTCTTCAAAGAGATTCATGTTGTGGGACTGGCAAATGCAGTATTATTGGCCATACTTCAGTAAACACAGTCTCTGTGTTTATTAGGAAGGTGTTAATACTACATTTTGCGTTGAAATCCCTGTTACATGAGTGCTGAACATACTCAATCACATAGAATTATATATGGATTGATTGCTCATCGACCACGTGCCCCCCCCCCCCCCGTAGCTGGAAAATATCTTACTTGTTTTTGGTAAATTTCTCCAGCATATTTTGTACTTGCCAAGCTCTTATATTACCTCCAATTTTCTGATATATTATGATAACAGTGTATAAACTGAAACTCTGTAAAATATTCCTATGGAATAAAGCCATTAAAGAGTTGGAAAGCCTAAATGGTTGCCCTTGACATTTCTAAGGCATGGGGATCGAGTTTATGCACAAAGGTATATTTAGTGAGCATACATATCATCTGTCTTCTAACATCTGCACTGGGTTGCAAGCTTTCTCCCCTGTTGTATATACACGTGTTAGTGGATGCATTTCTGTCTTCAAATTTTTCGAACTCCAGAACTTTTGCATACCTTATGATATCCAGTCAGCTAATGATAATACTTGTGGTTTTACAAGGTTCCATTCCTTCAGACCTCTCCCCCTCTTTCTGCTATAAATCAATGCCTTTTTCCAGAATATCGACTTCTGCAATCCTAAATTCTGATCCTAAAACTATTCCCCACTGCTGTGTTTGATAACCTTGTTAATACCAGTGCTATTACCCAACCCTGTCTTATTTCTCATAAAACAGAACTTTTTTTTTTTAATACTAGTCGTACTTTTGATATCGCCCATATTGCTAAAACTTGAAATTTCAGTTCTTGGGATTACTCTAATTCAGCATTCTTTCAATCTCCCCCCCCCCGGGTGTTGATATTACAGTTATCGTTTCCTCAGCGTCCGGAAAATTAGATGTGTCTTTGGCTCTCATCATTACTTCTGAATATTCATTAACTCTATACACGAATCCATCCAGAGATTGAATATTGTTCTCACACCTGAAAATAGTGCCTCTAATAACTCTCCAAAAATACTTGATTCAGAATGGAAAGGAGCAATTATATTGATTAGTAATTCTTCTTTCAAAAATTCGCTGCATTCTTTCACACTGATGTTCAGTTTTTGCTGTTCATAATTTCTCCAGATATTTCCATTGTCACTGTTAAAACCTGTGCAGTGACTATTCAATAATCATTCACAGGTCAGCTCCAAACTCATGGAAAAAAAATTTCTTCCTCTTCGTTTCTTCCTTCTACTGTTGTAGAAGGAAGAGCATAGACTAAACAGGTTTTAAAATTCAATGTTAAGAAGTTTCTTCTTTCCCTCAACCCTCCGCCTATCCACTGTTCAGATAGTTGAACACATCGCCTAGGATTACATAAAAAACTAATTCACATAGAATTTTCATAGCTGTTATCGACATTATTTTTAAATGTGTCCATTCTTCTTTCCCTCTTGAAACAGTTTCAAATACAAGTATGCATGAATTCTCATGCTCCTATCTGCTTATCGGGTATTTTACTGCGCATTTCGATTAGTTGCTTAAGTTGCCTTACATTTTAAATACCGCATATTCTTCCTTTGTAAATGTTTATACAACGGAAGATATATACGTCTGTATTTATAGTTATGTATTATAATATATTTAACATGTCTGTTGGATTAAGAGTAGCGGTGATCCCGCCGTGGGCATTGGTGATTGTCTTTAAAGGTAGGAGATAAATTTCATCGCCCCGGTGTTGAGATTGAGACCTTCTCTCACTTATTGGAGGTCTGAAGTGACTTGAAAACGTTACATATTTAGTCCCTCTAGAGCATGGTTTGCA
This sequence comes from Typopeltis vanoorti, assembly GCF_054136105.1. NCBI lineage: Eukaryota > Metazoa > Arthropoda > Arachnida > Uropygi > Thelyphonidae > Typopeltis > Typopeltis vanoorti. The sequence goes on from NC_143562.1 coordinate 83,684,409, forward strand.
CAATGAGAGCCTTATGATACGGTGGGGAGCGTTTTTTTTCTGCGAGTCCACAACCATCGGGCCGCATTTTCACAACGGGGCACTACCTGTCCTGAAACAATCCTCATTTAAGAATTAGCATTTAAGGTATGTTTAATGGGTATGAGAGTAATCAATGATGTCCATAAAAACAATCCTCATATCAAGATACCGCTACAACGGACCTGTTTCGGGCCACCCATGCAATCTGATTTACAGGAAACAGACCAGGTGGTCATAATGTTTTAGCTCACGAGTGATATATACTATATTCGTTATGGTTTATTTTACTGTGTGATATTTGAGCGACACAAGAGAAGTTAATCGGTAAATTGAATTCAATTCCGTGACATTTCGAGTGAAACATATCACTTTTCCTCACATTGAGCTCGTAGCATAAATGATCAATCACATGTATATATTTGTGTACTGTTTATGTCAATCATAAGCACATATTCCATAGATTACAACATTAATACGTTGAATGCGTTTCCCATGTAACTTATGTTATGCATTGTTGTTGGCAGCTGCGTTTGTCTCGTTGTCCGTACTTGGACGGACAACGAGACAAAGATGATTAGTTGTGATGTTTATACTTGTCTCTGTTGCTTCGAAATGTCCGATTCAGTTTATTCATTGTACCCATTTATTCTTAGGTTATTCGGTAATATGCAAATATACAAATTAGTCATATTAGTCGAACTGAGCATGGATATGGTTTTCACACGCCAAACATGGATTAATCCAAGCAGTTGTATAAAACATACCGATAATTCTGTTCAACCACTTGAATGACGTGTTGCTATGAACATATAAATTCGAACACTTCATTTGAGGGTATAGTATCCTCTGTTTCATATTTATCCAAACAGGTATCTACAGAGAACAAAAGAGTATATTAAAGATTAGGAATACAAAAGAATGAGTATAGCGACCTTTTCTAAACATATGCAGGGTGGGCATAAAATTACTTTCCCTCTTTGGAGGCATCTGTAGCTAAAACCAATAAACGGAATGCGACCAAATTTTATATCGAGACTTTTGAAGGCATGGGGAGATGATTTCCTCGGAAAAAAGATTTAGTACTAAAAGTCGCCGATAGGGGTAGTTTTGGCGCTGGCGGAGTCGAAAGCAGTCAAATATATGCAGTAAACGCAGGTAAAAAGGATTATGCAAATTTTACTGTGCGTACGTGACAGCAGCACTACCAATTCCACTTGGAACGTTCAGGCAGTTATTCGAATGACTGACGAATTGTCCTCAATATGCGTCCTACCTTGCCTCAGCATGTTTTACTTGTTAAGTTGTTTTACTTTAAACAGTTCAATGCCGTAGCGACCTTTGGGAATTTAGAAGGCTTCATAACCTGTGCACAGGTCCTATGTCAGCTGTAGCACTGAGAGCTATGATTAAGAAGTTTGAAGAAACTGGATCAGTAGAAGTTAGACCTGGCAGAGGACGGAAAGCAGTGCAAGAAGAGACAGTAGCAGACGTTGCTACTGCGGTGTTCGACGACACAGGGACCATACTGGTCCAAGCGCTCGTGCCATAGCTCGCAAACTTGATATGGCTTATGGTACAGTCTTATGGAAAATGCTTCACTTCTATCCGTATAAGTTCAGTCGTGTCCAGCCACATATCCAGCTGGAATGAGTGACGCGGCTGTCGTTTACACCATGCCCCCCACAAGGGTGGGACTGACAGGGCTCTAGCCTGGGGGCCCGGAATTAAGGGCCCCGTCTTGTTGGGTCGGTCAGTTAAGTGAGACTAACAAAAGACAAAAAGAAACGTTTTATAAAATAAGAATGAATATGTGCTGAGAGGGACTACTAGATTTTGTAATCGTTTCAACCCATTATCCATCTTTTCAGACTTATGGTTCCTCTTCTGAACTTCACATTCGAAAGGATTTACTTTAGTTTTCGGTTTTCGTTCGCTCGTCTCGCTTTCTATGTACGGCGTCGTTTCAATGCCGACGCTGCTCCGATGCTACTAGCACACTACCCTACCGGTATGCTACGGATGCTGAGAGAATTTTATTTTATTCATAAAAGAGAAAGCTTTATTTGATAGTTTTAGTTGGCTAAGTTGATCTCAAGAAACTGAAAATTTTCTACAAAATTCTTCATTTGAGAAGAATTTGTTTTATTTGAATTAAAATTTTGCTAGTTAGTAACTAAAAGAAAATATGAAGCTTTTTTTTTTTTAGTTATGTTTTTTGTATGAAACAAACTTAATTTTTTTTCCAGATCATACAAATTTAAGATATTAAAAACATTTAAATAAATTGCTCTCAAGCAAGCAAAGACGTTCTAGTTGAAATAAATAAAATCCCAATATCTGATTCAAAGTACAAGCATGAGTCCGGAACTCAGAAGAGGAAACTTAAATCCGAGAGAGAGAGAATCGAAAGCATCACGAGGTCGTCAATTCATAACCAAATTTTTAAACTCTGCGACATTTTAAAATATGTTTGTGACATTGAAATCCAAACAGAATATCAGTGTCATAAATCGAAACTCATAAAGCAGTCGAAAGTCAAGCGACTGTTATACGTGAACCTCTTGCAACGGAAGAAAAGGCCGCAAGTGACAAACCTGCAGGAGGAGTAACTATGGAAGAATATGATACAGTTGATGCTTCAGTTGCAGGTCTTGTTGAAAAATCTGATATAAAATATGATGACCTAGTATTTGGCTTAGAGTAATCTCAAACAACATGTGGCAAGAGACAGTACGAACTATCAGCTTTCAAGAATTCCAAAAGATTTATAAGGAATTGCCACGAGATCTTAATGGTATGAAATTTCAAGATTTTTGCTCTATACCAAAACGAAAGATGAAAGAACAAGAGAGCATTTTCCAAGAGAATGGTTAATATAGTGTGTATCGAAAGAAAATCTTTATTGTCTACCGTGTCGTATTTTTTGCGCCTCTAATAACAAAAACTTTAGCAGTTTAGCCCAAGAAGGATTTTCGCCTAGAAATAAGCATTGGAAAAAGTTGTATGGTATGTTGCCTCTTCATGAAAATAGTGCCGAACAAGCAAACAATATCTGGCTTGGAAATCCCTTTTGCAGTCATTGAAAGGACATGGAATCGATAAATACTTACAACTACAAATTCAATATGAAACAAATAAGTGGAGACCACTTCTGCAATGGATTGTAGATGTAACGTTATTTTTATCATCCAGAGGTTTAGCATTTCAAGGAGAGAACATGAAGATTGGAGATGTTCATAATGAGAGTTTCTTAGGTATATTAGATATAGCCAAGAACGACTTAATCCCCTAGCAATTTTGTTCATCGAAAATGATTTGGCTAATCTTTTGTGTTATCATTTAAACTAATTGATCCTAAACCCTGTAGCGCAATGTGTTATCCTTAACCTGAGCGACAGGTAGGGGGCCTGCCAAAAATCCTGGTCTGGGGGCCCTCTTCAGGATGCGGGGGTCCTGGCTTACACCTTGGAAATGTTATTATTCCATTTTATCTGCCTTTAATGTAATTATCTGCTTGTTTCCGGCTCCGCCGGCCCAAAATTTCCCATATCCGCGACTTTCCATACTAAATCCTTTTTTTTTCGCTGAAATCATCTCCCCATGCCTTCAAAAGTCTCAATATAAAATTTGATCTCATTCCGTTTATTGGTTTAAGCTACAGATGCCTCCAAAGAGGGTAAGTTATTTTATGCCACCCTGTACTTTCAAGCATCGAAGATGAGCATACATTATAAGCGAAGAGATTAATCTCATTGTCTTGGTCTTCTTTTAGAAAAACAAGTGGGTGGAATGAAAGAAGGGGAAAATGAGAAGTTGTTTGAGTGAGTTTGAAGCTGAATTGTTTAAGAATGGTGACCAACAGCGGCTCGTTTGTTAAAATGGAGGAATGATGTGTAATTTTGTGGGAAGCGCCTATGAAAATGCATATAGAAAAGACTTAAGACAGAAACGAAATATTTATGAGAAAGCGATTGGAATGAATCTTTGAAAGATTAAGGTGTTAAGCTTTTTTCTCTGGTGAATAGTATTGGGAACTTTTTGGTTCACCATCCCGAATGTGAAGAGGGTGTTTTAACATTTTTGCGGTTAATACTGAAAAAGATGACTCATTTTGACTGAAGAAGTCTATGGATGCGATGTATTTATGCAAGAAAAGGCTAAAGTTGAAAGCCATCTCAAGTGAAATCTGAGCTTGACCGGACATTTTGGTATTGTAAAAGGTAAGGGAAAGTGAAATCTGTTTTGAAAGAAACAAGATAGAAGTGCATTTTAATAGCATTGAAATTTGTGGTTTTCATGACTAACTTATTTCCATCTTGGTGTTTTCTTTTTTTTTTTTTGGAAAGTGCTGAAAGTAGGGGTGGTTTTCTGCTGTATGGTAGATATACTAGTATGAAATATCGGGTAGCCCATCATATAATGATGGGCATAATTCTGGAGCACAAATTTGATCACATTTAGAAGGATAGTATCATCAGGAGCAGAAGGCGTTGCTATCCATGTTATTAAGGAATCCTCTGAAGCCTTTCTGGTTCAAAGAAATCATGCAGTTAATTCTTAGAAAGAGTAATTTGTGTTGATCGTCTATACAAAGATTGGTGGAGAAAAGTGATGCTTGAGGGTCAGTCTTATCTTTTAGTGATGTTGCACTAGTATCATCTATGCGAGTGAGAGAGAGATGAAAGAATGGAAAGAGAAGTTTCGTCCAAAGATCTTATAGAGGGACCAGAAGGTTAGACTGCATTTCAGTGTGATACAAATTTTCTGCATTTGGCCCTTTCAAAGTTAGATTTTTTTTTTTTTTTTTTTCACTTGATGGAACCTGCAGTCTAGACTGAGTGTGAAGTTGAAGTTTTTAATGTGCACTACTTGAAATGTGCTGAGGTTTTTCTTGGACTTCTGAAGCATATTTTTGGAGAATCAAGATATGAAATAATGGTCTGTTGGATTGAGTGGAATGAGGAAATAAATGCCTTCATTCCAGAAAGGATTATTTGAGTTGTTCATTCAGAGCAGACATTTGTATCAGAAGAGCGGAAATAATAATTAGACCATGAAAGTGGGAATTCAAAAGAATATTCATGGGATACGTTTGACTCGAATGCAGAATATTTGCAAGTAATATTACGCATCTTTACCACTCAGATGCGATAACACCTTGCGTGTTTATAATGAAACATGCACTGACTACTTTGCAGTATAAGCCTGTTATGGAAATCTGCGACATCTTTCGGAATGAAACTGTTTTATGTCCCAGAAACTTGCTCGTATTGTCAGGGTTGGTCCTACATATGGAATTTATTTCATTGTGATTTTATGGTTTATTTTCTTCAACTGAGTGGTGTCTTAAGTTCACAGTTACTTAGAAACACATGCTCTTTTTCCCCTAAAATACTTTCAGAATCTCCTATAAGATAAGATGGTAACTGGGACTCATTATTAGCGACGTTACCTTCATGAACTATTCGAATGAGTCTGGAATGTGTTAAAATAGAGTGCGTATCATATCTGTAAAGGGAAATTTATTGCGAGACTTCTTTTTTTGATGTTATTTCATTAAAAATCGATTACGTAGCTGAATACATGAAAAATAATAATGAATGGAAAGAGAAATTTTTAATCTAGAAAATCTACTGAGCTTTCACTTAGTCTTTTCAGAATAAAGCAAGGAATGTATATTATGAGAAATTTATCATCCGTGATGCAACTAAAATTATTATTTTTTGTATTAATTTCTTTATTTAAAATTTATTCGCACCGCTTGTTTTTCTTTTAATATGTTAATAAAAATTACAGTAAAAACTAAGTCATGTTAAGTGGACATTGCCACTGCACTTCAGTTATCCATTTTACATACTAAAAGCCATATTAGTAACAGTTGCATTCGTTGATGGGCGTTTGCATCCTCAACGTAGAAGAGCTACCTCCTGGTGTTCCTACATCACGCATATTCATGTGACCCAAGAAAGAGTTTAAATAATTCGACTCTCTGCAGTTCGTGTGCTGACTGTTACTGAATACTTGGGTACACCCAGTTATTTATTCATGCAGAAGTCGGTGAGCACGTGCATTTGTTTTCGTGCAAAGTTTCGCACTTTGCTTAATTTTTAATGCCCTCACGATGACTGTAAGTCCAAAGAGTTAACAAGCTATTTTAAAATTCTGAAATATTTTGATAGCTTTATCAGCTAATTCAGTTACGAAGCTTGTATTAAACCACTCAGTAACTTGTGGATGGTGATTAGAAATGAATACGCTTTTACATTATGATTGTGTAATCCTAAGCATTTTATCTCTTGTTTTTTTATCGGATAAAATTTTTGTTTACGGTGAGATCTCTCAATTTCTTCTTCAACCGCATGTGATACTTAACTTTGCACCCCTTGTGTTGTTCTGTTATTCCGTATGTTGTATTATGTTTTGGATATTTTCACCACTTTTCTCTTTTCCTGTTATGCTTTCTATTATTTTCTTCGTTTTGCCGCGATTGTGTAAAACAATCTTGGACATTGCATCTTTCTATAATAGAGGAATTTATTTCCTGATTGTTTCGTTTTATGTTTCTCATCTTTGTGATTGCATATGCCATTATAGGTCACATCAGTGTTTGGCAGATTTTCATTTGTCTTGCTACTTGTCTGTTATGATACACAGTATTGTATTATAAGATATCTCGGAAGCTTTCAGGCATGTGTATGGCGGTGAAGCAGACGAAACCTGAGTAGGATTTTACTTCCCTATTTGGACTTTTTTTTTTAAGCTTATTGATAATAGAAAGCTATTATCAATAAGCTTCAAAAAAAAGTCCAAAATTACCCTATCCATCTTGCCTTTGTCAGTAAGGGCTGTTTGGGTAAAATTGTTGAATATTATTTTATATTTTTATTAATATTTAATATTAATTTTTGAATTGGAACTTCCATACATTCATATGTACATATATAATGGAAAGATCTGCTATTAGATGCGCATAAGCTATTTTCACTTTCGACGAGATGCAGCGTGTACACTACTTGCTGCAGCATATACATGTAAACTGAAATGTAGCGTGTTCTCTTTATCGAGGTCATTATGCAAATCTTCGTTTTTCTGAAAATAGGTTGATATAAATGCACACGTTTTGAATGTTTCTTTTTGAATATATGTAGATTTACTTGGGAAAAATTATATTCCTTTCGGCAGCTTTCTTTTTTGTTTATGCATTCATAACAGAGCATACTGTTCTTTTAAGTCCATAGCATTTTTACTGAAATCTCATAGTTAAGCTGGTCAGCATTTTGAGAGCTGTTGTCATGTCAAAATGCTATTTTTTCCCCCTCGAAGTCTTGACAGGGAGAAATCATTGAGGCCGGAAGAGCAACTGAATGTGATTAGCAATGAAATGTTACTGAATCAAGCGGTCATCTTGTTTGGAAGTTTTCCTTAGGAATTTATGAAAAAAATAAATAACGCTCATCATAATTTGTTATTCTGTATTTTTGTTTTCGGTCCGGAATGACAAATCTGTTTCACAGCATCCATCCCGTTTTATACGCTATTTCTATAAATAGCGTACAAAACAGGATTGGTGTCTCTGCATACAGCATGAACAATTAGTTAACTACCGTATTATAAATGGAGCCAGTTCATCCAACCGTTTGTTAAATTCTGCTCGCAACGCTTTTCAGCTCAATTTTGACAACAGCTAATCACAGCGACTTCGTGGTTCTTAATTTGACTCATTACTGCGGTTGTTAGCGAGATCCAACGGATCAAAACATAAACGCACGGTGCACTTTCTGTAACTGATTGTTTTTCAGACAACGCCAGTCTAGTTGGACAAACGATGAATTGCCGGAACTACGCTGCACTGCAGTGTTTATGGCAATGATATTCGCTGCCTCTGCCATTCGCGCTTGTGTAATCAGAGAATTATTTCAGTAAATATGTGCAACCTACACGGAATTCAGTATATGCTTTTATGTTTAACTCAAGATTACTGCTAAATCCTTTACATTTTACAGGGGTTCTTATTTTAAAGAATAAGTTGCTAGCATTCTGGCCATAGTTAAAATGAAACAAATTAGAATAAATCACTTCAAGCCTCCAGTAAGCAGAGAGGGGGTTTCACCAAGCGATGAAATTCATCCAGCTCAAGATATTTAAACCCACATGTTGTCTTGTCAGTAACAAAACAGCTTTTCATCATTAGTTTAATCCTCTCAACGTTAAAAATGAAGATTCTCAACCTTTGTTATATGCTGAAAATTGCAGATTGCCACGATAAACGTCTTTACTAGACTTAGATTATCAAGCTAAATGATCCAGGCCTCTATGATTATTTGTTTTTATTCATGACGCGAATTGATAAATTACTAAATAAAAACTTTAACATTTCGTACGTATCTGATATTTCGAAAGGGGAAGAATGCAAACGTGCTCATAATAATAATGACAGAAACCTTGTCGTAGTGTTGTCTGCATCAAATTACGGCAAAAGATAAGTTCCTTAGGTCACTTAATGATATTTCCAAAGAGGTGCGAGTATTAAGCAAGAAATGTTGCACGGTACAGTTTTGAGGGATGCGCAGTAATGTTATATAGTAGCCTACCAAAAATTACGGGAAGCCGTGTGTAGATATAAACACAATGTGTTTGATCTAACAAAATAATTAAGTAAGGATATGTAAATCAGTACTCATACTAATATGCATGTGAAACAAGAACAGAAATAGCAACAATACAACGGATAAATAAATGTTGCAATAAAACATTAAGAAAAAGAGTCGATAAAACAAAATTTGATAGTAAAAAATTATCATCATCATGCGTATCAAGGATTTAGGCCTAGCATGGTCTGTTCCGGCCTTGGAAATCATCGTTGAATCGTTTAAGAGGACGTCCTGGTTTTCTTTTTTCTAATGGCTAATAGTCAAAAATGAAACAATTTATTTCGAATGTCATTTACAACCTATAAACGAATGGTTAAAAAAGGGAAGGTCAGGATGTAACAAACATACTAATAGTATGGACCCAAAAAAAGAATAGTTAAACTAGCAAGAGACTGGAAACCATGTACGAAAAGACTAGTTACTAGACCAAGAAAACGATGGGCACTCTAGATGCAACAAACTGAATCTTAAATTAAGAAGTTTATGAACAGAGATTAGCAGCATGCTCTCCCGACATTGGCCGTAAGATAACAAGTTATTAATTTACATTCAACGTGGGAAGCTATATATTACTAAGTTTTTGATAAAAAAAAAGTTGGTTATATTTTGTTCCATTCCTTTAAACTATTAGTAGCTCTACTAATGAAGAGGGTCGTCTTCTCGTGTCTTGATTCTTCGTTCCAGGCACTTACAGATGTTCTATAGGAGTTTAGGTCAGCTCCGAGCTCGACATTGTTTCGGTGATATTCTCTTCAGGCTATGTGCTTACAGTTCATTGCTTTGGGACATACAGCGTTACCGTATTGGAAGATAGTAGGACTAGTACCATAAATTGCTACAATGTAGGTGTAGGCAGAACAGTGGGGATTTGTGTTGGTCGTGGTTCTATACATTACAACCGACATACCTAATCAGTTCCACGAAAAGTAAGTGTCTGCATAATTAATTAGAAGTTCTCGCAGGCACGACAGATACGTCCATGTAAATAAATAAATATTCCAGGCATCCTTACTATTTTGCCTGGTCCGTCATACCAGAACAGCATGTTGTATCGCTCACAGGGATGATTTTGTTTGCTATGAGGATTCAAATTATTGAGGTCGTTCATGACAATGATATGCGTTGTTAATAGACTTATGGGGGTGTAGCTGTTTCGTGAAAATTCATTACGTGCAACTCTCTGCGTGTCTGGAAACATTTATAGAACCACTTGTGACTACCCACATCCAAAATACAGACTCTCTTGCGACTGATAGTGATGAAATGAGTTAACTTCATTTTAGATGGGAGATGACTTTCATCGCTCGGTGTGACATCATCATCCTGCTTATTGTAGACCTTGAGGTGGCTTGAAAAAGTTCCATGTTTGGTCTCTAGAGCAGATCTTCAGTATTATGCAAAAATAAATTTAAAAAAAAAATACAGAAAAGTATTTTTTAAAATTTATTTCCATTATACAAATAATAAAAAATATAAAATTCCTTGCCGTCTGGTACTAACATACTACAGGTTTACAGCCTTTCGTGGGTGGAAATCGCATAAACAATCTTTCACATCGAGAGCGTTGGCTCCTGTTAGTTGATATTTTAAGCATGCATTGTCAAACAATGAGGCTCGTCGTCATCTTTGTACTTTCGATTCTTCAGCATGCTGCCAACTTCGCCCTTTTGTTTTTTAAGAATGCTTAATATTATGCTGCCGTATATATAGCAAGTACATTTTCCCTGAATAACATTAGACTATTCGCTCTTTTCTGGAAAGCTGTTAACTCCCTCTACTGTTCATTATCGTAGCATATGAGATTAAAATGCCTTTTGAGTGACCAGTGCTGTTATCTCCTTTATACGACATAATATCTGCATATTGCATAGTTGCATCCTTTTTCCTGCAAGATATTAGATTGAGATGTATTGCAGTATACAGCAAGATATTGCAACATGTTATAGCAAAGTCACCACCACGAGAATGAAAAATATGTATATATAAAAATGTGTGTGTGTACACAGGCACACACACACACACACACACACACACACACACACACACACACACACACACACACACACACACACACACACACACACACACACACACACTCGTATATTATAAACTGTATTTACACTTTTGTGAAAATCTTAATTGTGCTTCAATTAACTTCCCTTTAACTTGAAAATAAACCTATGAATCGAGGATGTATGTACGTGTTATTTCCCGGTGCTATTTCCCCACCAAAACAACCACTGAAAAAGAACGCGATACAAATGTTTTAAATATAAATGCAGTAGTGTTTGTCGTTTCCAGGAAGTGTGTGACAGATTTTGCTGACATGCATTTTGAAACTCTCAACCTGTTATCTATAAAGATTCGAATGCCATTGGCCAGTTAACTACTAGAGGTAAATAAATATCCCTATTTCGTAATAAAATCGGAGAGCCTAGCAGTTGTTTTTACTTTTTTCTTCAAATTACTTATTTCAGATTACTTCAGATAACTTATATTTTAAGTTACTGTTGGGAATTGCAGAATTATATATGACTACCTCTGCAACGCATATAGGTGGAAGGAAGGAATCCATTTTCGATCAGAGTTACATCAAGGAAGTTACGAAATTTTTCTACTCCTAATAAATTGAGCTTCAGTTGGCCGATCTGTGCCAGGAGGTCACATTTGGTGTTATTGGCTTAATTGCATCGAAACTCGCAACATGCCCTTAGCTGACCTTAATTATAAATAATCAAAATAACCCAAGTACTAAACCATTCAGTCAGTCACAGCCACCCTTTGTATTAACCACTTCAATAAACGAAGACCAATTTAAAAGTTATACGCAGTGTAGTTTTTATACTGTTCGAAAGTAGCTGATCGTTGAATTCATTTTAATTATTGCTTTCGTTTAATTAAATTAATTTAGTCAGTTTTATATGTTCCAAGTTTTCAATATTTTATCTTTAATAAATCATGAAACCAGCAAACCGTTATTTTTTATTTATTTATACGGGTTCAGAAAGATGCTAAAGCTATGACAATGCACTGCCTTTTGAAAAAACAGCTTTGATTTATAGAATCAACATAGTTGATTGATTTTTAAGTCGATTCAGTTAATGTCATTTAATTTTAGTTAATATTCGCACAATAATACAAGTTGCTTGACTTCATAGCAGAAATCATAATCCATAACCGACGATTTGTACATTCGTCAACTTAAAATAGCCTTTATCAAAAAAATCCTAGTTCACATAATTTCATAGAGAAAAACTTCTTTTACTTAAAAGTGAATGGTTTCCAACCACTCTTTCTCTTTTGTGTGGAGGAAAGAGGTATTTAATTTTTGCTCACTCTAGTGTGTGTGTGTGTGTGTGTGTGTGTGTGTGTGTGTGAGAGAGAGAGAGAGAGAGAGAGAGAGACTTTTGCGTGCAAGAATGTTCGTAAGCAATCGACCGATTTCTCATAGTATTGCGGCCACATCATTCTTCTTAACATACCTAAACCTTTATATCGTACCACTCCACCAATGGTTTTGAGGCTTTTTTTCTTTTTGTGTTCTGGAATTTCGAAGGTGTGTGTGATGAATGTTCGATATCTGATGTTTTGCATCTATCAGAATCCGTTGAATGATATATGAACATTTGTGCTTCGGCTGAGGGAAAGTTTGGTGGAAATAGATTACCAAGACTTTGTGTTATATGGGAGTTTCTCCGTGGAATTCAGATAATTAATTTTCCATTTCAGACGGCAGATTCATATTTTGGTTATTTATTGATGTAGTAATAAATCACTATTTTTTATAAGACTTGATGAGATTTAATTATCAGGAATGGTCGTTGATTTTTAAAATGTTTAATTCCATATTGAATTGTCAGTTGTAGTCATTGTTATCTAGAGGAGAAAAACTAAATTTGATATCAGCATTCCAGTTTTAACCGGAGAAATTTCTATCTCTGTTCAATATTTGTACTTTGATGTGATGTGACTAGAATGCTGGATTGATTATGTATTTGTATGTGTATACGATTATGTGGAAATTGTTCGTACGTTTTTCTAATCTGCACTATAAGTGTGCATTAAAAATTCTATACACGAAGTGCAGTTATATTTCGTAGTTTATCATATGGACAAACCTTATACAAGTATACATATACTGTAACTTACAGATGTATAGAGCGATGTATAGAGTATCGCAAGTTCCTTTAATTCATAAAGAAATCTTTGAAAATTAGGTGTCATAAAAAGTCATTCTTTTTCGAAATATATCGAAAATCCAAGCATAAACATTGTGCTATGAATTTCTCACCAACAATACTAAACCACTTTCGCAGCTGTTTCAGATGTACTTCTCTGCTGCGATCTTATTTTCTCGATATTGTAATCTCAGCATGTCCGTTGATTATGTTGGATTTGCTGCAATTTTTCCGCTCTTTTGTGCGTTTTTGATGAGCCATATGCGAAAACAGAGTAATTTAGCTTGGAAGGATAAACTGATGGAATATATTTAATTTTTGTATCTGCTTTGGTACAAGTAGCTGAAAGACGAAAAAACTTCCATTATTCGATCATAGTTGATAGCACGGAAGTGACGTTTCATATCTCATACTCCTTCTTAATGAATAAGTGACTTTTATGGAAAATATGTCTGAAAAGATGTCAGAATATGGTAATATCTTTTTCATCGACCTTCTAAACTTTTTTTGTGATAATCGCAAACATCTGGAAGAAAAAAAAAATATTACATGTACATTTTTGTGCGTTGTAATGTATAGGATAGATAATCTATGAAAGGAAGTCACTTTAAGAGCAAAAGCAGTATGAATGAATTGGAAAGATATATATGTGACTGGGTATGTTGTTGTTGTGCATTTTTTCTTATTGGTTTAGAAGAAATTAAATGCAATGATGGAAATATCTGTAAAAAAAAAATATTTGCGCTAATTAAACGTCTCAAATAAATTAATAGAGCCTAAAAAAAGAGAAAGGAATAATTTGATATAAGTGAAATAAGGGTAGATTTCTTGTAATGGTTGCGGAGGAGACAGAATAAACAGAATACACACTTGTATAGGATCTTTATTTTTTCAAAAAACACTGCTAATGCAGTTGAGTGGAACGATACTTTTGTTTGTATATAATCTGGAGAGATTTTGTATATAATCTAAAGCAAGGATAATGTACGTATTATTTGTATTTATTTTGATATAAACTAATGGGACGTTACAGCTTTTTATTGTATCCGTCTAGCGGAGCATTGATTTTTCATAAGGAAAGACAGGTGACCTCTGTCTTTGGTTTATCTTTCGGCAGTTGTTAGCATACGTGTTTATTAGTTTTGACATAATGTGACATGAAAATCGCGCTATTGCCTTTAATACACATTGGACAGAATATTCTGTCCTATTGAAATGTTGAAGTCGCGGAGGTCATCCCATTAGGTACCTTTGTGATGCTAACACATAGTTCCTTCAAGGTCCCAAATCACTTTAAGGACAAGGACATTTTATGATAAAGGGAGACTTGGATACGAATTGTTGAGTTTTTCCACTTTATATTCGGTTTAGAAATGGTCAAGGATGTTGGAGGGACTGAATATTTTCTTGTATTCTGGCTGTAGATGGACAATTTGAGTTAGGATATTGCTAACTGAAATTCTCTTGAGGCATTCCTTCAGGCTTAAACACAGGAATCGCAGAAGAGAAAAATCATTTTAAGTTGGTCGTGGATACCGACGTCTCCAGTGAATAATGACCTCACTATTTTGGCCTTCTGACTGCAGAAAATTGAACTTCAAAGTTATATAATGAAAGCTGTTGGAGTGGTTATTACAATTTGATGACTGCTACAAAATGTGTTAAGGAAATTTTGAAATTCTTGGAAAAGATCAAAAAGATGGAATTCTGTTTTTGACTTTTTTCTGACGATTTCTGGTAAATATGTTTTTATCACTTTGACGATACACGCGTGATAAATATACGCGTTAGTCCTTGTGGAAGGAAATCAATAACTGTTATATAAATCCTGCTTTCAATTAAAATACTTCATTAAAATTTATAAAGCAATTACAAAAACGTGTCATGAAAAATTCTTTATGTTTTAATATAATATATGTCTGTATTTTTATGAATTACTGATATGCCCAATTCAATTAATGTAAAATACACACCTCGTCAAGTTATGGGGCATTACAATCTTTGTGAAATCGATGAAAATTTCTTCTCCCCATTTTAATCCTATTTTTCTTAATCGTTCTTCAAATAAGAGCCATGTTTGGTACTTTTGTTTTTTTCAAAATTATGTTGTATTTCAAGTTTAAATTATCCTTGAAATAGTTGTATACACCTCATAATGCTTATCACTTTGACTCTGAACCCTATGTTCCATGCGTCTTTTTACGATCGTTTAGCAAATTGCTTTAAGCGTGTTACATTCAGTTTACCTGTTTTGTACTGATGTTATTTCAAGATTCACTGGCTTAATTTTTATTAAAATTCAGTGTTTGGAATTTGTATAAAAGTTGTCGACTCATCATAAAATTTGTTTTAATCGCATTCTTCTCTCCATGTCCATAAGTTAATTGGATATTATCAGATGCCCTATGGTCAGTCCGCTCCTCGTTGATGTGCCACATCAGTCCTCGACAAGTGGTGCTTTTCTGGAGGCTTTCAACTCTCTGAACACCAGTCACTCCAGACACAGCATCCATCCATCTTACTGAGGATCTTTCCCTTTTCCCAGGGACATTACCTTTTTATTTCTGTTTTGATAAGTCATCCTTCCATTCTTTCACTGTCCAAACGTTTTCAGTTTTCTTCTGTCTGCCTTTCCGTATATGAGATCCTCAACAGTCTGTTGTAACACCATATCTCAAAAATAGCTAACCTTTTCTTATCAGACTTCTTTAGGTTCCAAGTTTCATATCCACAAGTTGCCATGAAAAACAGCTTCATCCAGAATATCCTCAGCTTTGATCACGTGGAGGTCGATTCATTCTTCAGATTTAGACAAATCTCTAAGAGCTGTTTTGGTCATTCCTAATGTTCTTCTGATGACTTAGGAACAGCAATTTGTTACATTAATGACAGATACCAAATACTCGAATTTGCTGATTTCCTCAGTTAAGGTACACTACTACACCTTCCCAGGAGTTTCTCTGTCTCTATTTCCTTTTAGAACATAATCTTTGTCTTGCTAGGATCGAGTTTAAGTCCTCTATTCTTGCTTATCTCATTAACTCTGTCAAGGATTTGTCCCAGTTATTCCTTTTGTCATTACAAAGCAGTACTGTATCATCAGTATACTCGGATTACTGATCCATCTGCCAATTCTATTCTTCTCTGGCTGAATAGAATGTAAAATTTGGGATATATATGATATTCATAAGACAGTGTAACATGGTTTATTTTTGATTTTTCAGTAGGATAATTTTTATTGGCAGAACGATTCGAACGATATTAATAATTCCACATTCAATAAATATATAATAAAATTTCGTATTTAGGATCTCGATTAAAATTGTCGAAACATTTCATGTTGAATATCAGTCGGGCCATAAATAAAGATATGTAAAGCACGTAAGTCAAAAACTAGTCAACATGTCATATATATATATATATATATATATATATATATATATATATATATATATATATATATATATATATATCCTTCTCACGAACAACACTACGGTTGAGCGAAGGAAGTATTAGAGAGCTCGGAATCCGATCCAGGAGGGATAAGCATGGTCCTTTTTCACACCACTTCATTCCAATAAGGAGAGGGGTAGTCTCACATGGAACGATGGAAATTACGTACTACCTCAAAAATTTCTCCAACATCCATGCTCAAGTTATTTCGTAATAACTTATGATTAGTAATAACTCGAGATACTCATGATTTTTATAAACGTACTACTCCTCTTTGATAGAGTTCTTTGAATAACGTAAATTTATTACATATATGACACTTCTCGCGATATTATTATAATATCGACAAGCGAAAATTGAACTGCCAACCGTTTCAACCTGCTGTATGTAAACTGTTCTTTACATACAACAATTTGAAACTGTTATTAGATTACAGAACGCACCTTTTTATGATGTGTATGTAATTACTTCATTGATTATTATTGACAAAATTTAGCTAAACGATCAAAATATTAATTTAGTTCTCTGTTAAAATTTGGATTCCGGTTATTTACTTTTCCTTGGATTATATTAATAGCAGAATTAGTTAAACGAATTTATGTTTACTAACACATATTGCCAAAATGGCTCCGGATTGTTGTAGTACTAAATAGTATTGCTATACAAGAATGTAAGATGCTGTGACGAAGCTTGTTTTTAAATATGCGTCCATTTCATCAAATTACGCAAGCCTTGTACTCTTGGCTTATGAAGATCTTTAACCTACATTACTGTGAACTACCACATTTCTTGCTCCACTTAACAATTACGAAAATCTTTTATCTTAAAAATGTGCCTAGTCAGTGTTTATGGTTTATTTTGTTGCCGTGAATGTAAGTTTTGGGTTTTTATAGCGATGCATTTCATGTTTTCATTTTAAGTTATCTACAAAAAACTGTAATTTAACTTCTTGTGCATATGATTCACTTTCTTGGTTATTGCTGTTTTGAGATTCACAATATTTATTAGTGAAGCTAGCGGAAATTACAGTTTTATGGCCATTTTGGATAAGACTTCGGTTTTAGTGTGGTAGTACGAAATTTAGTGTTGTCATCTCCCCTCGCCTTTATCTTAAGGCACATCACACATAAGTCAGCCATTGCGTTTAGACTTCTTCTCAAGACTTCTCACCAAAGAACGATCAACAGTCACCTCTAAAATCTGTTTAAAGTAATGACTTAAGTATTTTTATAGTTAATAATGTTATTGTTTTAGCCCTTCTGGGAACTGTAACACGGTCATAATACAATCTGTCATTTTGGAAACCCGCTCGTATGATTAAGGAATATTTCGAGCTTAGTTATACCGACATGACAGAATTATGCTATATTATTTGAAAACTTCACAGGAAGATATGATTCGTGGACTAATAAAAGTAGATAAGCATACTTCGTTAATTTCAGCAGAGTTGCAGCTTTATGCTAGTGCTATGAATTTTAGTGGAGTTACTTCCTATCATAAGTTGACCAGCTAGAACGACGTGATTTCCTTTAGGTGTCGCACCAAAGAATGATAAATGATCATTTACACTTCTTTTCGAGAGGTTAAACTTTTAAGTATTTTAACTTGAGATAATGCTTTTTCTTTTAGTTCACCTAGAACTATGGTAATACTGCAATAATGCAATCTATCATGTGTGTTATTACACGATCAATTGTGGCTCTGGCTTAGTCATATTATTCTTTTGCAAATAGTCTTGGCCAAGTTATACCGCATTGTCTCAAAACTTTCGAGTAATAAAAAGTGATTTGTGTGTGGAAGAGGATGAAAGTACAAAGGTTAGCGAAGGTGATAAATCTGTAATATAAAATATCAAGTTTCTTTTACACGTTTTGTGAATGCTTCAATACCTTTACGAGATCTAAAACCTTTCGCATCATCATGAATATTTTTCTACTGATTTTGTTTTAAATTCCTTATCTCTTTTTATCCCCTATTTCGCAGAACGTGTAGCATGCATTACATTAGCTTTGTTCATATGTCGGTGTACACGCATGTTATTTGCTGGTTCTTGTTGAACGGATTTTATTGAAATTCGGATTTCTGATCCTTTCAAAAATGTGTCGAGCTATCTCAAATTTTCAATATATTGGCCAAAAGTTTTCTCAAAACTTTTCGATACAAAATAATAACCCTCCTCTTTCATGAGAATGAATTGTCACTATTCAAGAATGCTATTACGAAACGAACCTTTTCACGACTGTCTCTAAAGCGATTGCCTTACTTGTTTCTTAATATTGATAATTCTTGTTTTTCCTTTTCTTCCACATCGTGTTGTCTCTCTCTGTTGCTACTGCTCTCACAAACTATTAATAAGATGTGGACTTCATTTTGGAGAGTAAAGACCTTTCTCTGATCTGCTGCTGTCTTTCAAAGGTGGCGATGTTCTATCATAGAAGTCAACTAGAGTGCTATTTTTTCTGTTTATCTTCATATAAGAAATCTCATCAGTATCAAACTCCATAAGAGACTTGCATTTGAATTCCAGATTTTAGTTGTTTCAAGAGAAAGGGATAACATTAGCGAAGTCGGACATATTCGAAAATACGTGGGAAATTGCCAGTTTTGGGTCACTGTAAACGAATGATGATTATCATGCTATATGCAATACAATTCAGTTAACGTAGAAAGAAATATCCACAAGCAAGCTTACGCAGAAGGCTCTTCATGTTTCTTTATTAGAAACTGTTGTAAATGAAGTATTCGTGTATGCATCAGCTGTCACTGGTATGAGAACTCTCAAAACAAGCTGGCAAAGTAATGTAATATACAGCAATCCCTCGATTAGTGCGCCTAATGCGTTCTTTAAAACAGGCGCATTAATCTAATATAATAACCCATGGGAAAATGTATAATTCGTTCCTCAGATTTCTTCTTTGACCCTTAATTTTTTTTATAAAAGAATTAGGGTATGTCTCAGGGCCTAGTTAAAGGAAAACCATGAAGCTGAAAGACAATAAAACATATTCAGAATATAAATTTATTATTCTGCTTATTAACAAAGAATTGAGCTAACGTATTCTGGCATTCTGTTTCTTTTTTTCATTCAACTGACGGTATGGCCCTATTGCCTCTACTACTCTTCTGCAAATTTTACTGCTTCTCTCTTCATCTGGGTCAGCCTCTAAGCATTGCTGCTTAAAACTTCGATTGTACGAAAAGTATTTTCAAATTATTTCTGTGAAACCTCTTTGAGCTTGTCAGTGATTAAATTTTCTTCATATTCTTCAGGATCTTTCCGCTGTGCATCTAAATTTAGCGGGTCGGAATCACTCAACTTCTCAGAATGTGATTTAATTAACTTAGATTCATCTGAAAAGCCGCTGAAATCATTTGCACAATGTGCAAATGATTTCCAAACGGCTCACATATTGCTAGCAGTAATTTCATTCGACTTTGCGACTTTATAACCAGGCTGAGATTTCTCTGATTTGGCTAGAAAAGTCTTTGGAAGGCATTCGCTTCCAAAAAAAGGCCGGTTTCATCGACATTAAATATTTGTTGATCACAATAGTCTCCTTCTTACACAATTTTCTTCAAAATCTCTGGATATCTCCTTATCTGCACTTGTAGCTTCTCCTGTGATTAGAACATTATGTAGGCTATTTCTCTTTCTAAAACGCTCAAATCACCCAGCACTAACGTGGAATTCTTCTTCTTTTCCATCATTGATATCCCTTTCTTTCCAGGTTACAAAGAGACAATGCTTGATTTAATAAGGCCAGTGTTTAGCGGGATCTGTTTTTGGTTACAATCTTCGATCCATGTAAAAAGACGTTTCTCTAATTCAATCATTATAATACTTTGATTTCGAGTGCATGCATGATGAACTTGAAGCAGCCTTACCTTTCTCTTTGTATTCAGCATTTGATTCGCCCATTTTTGTGTTCTTGTCCTATATCTGCTCTGGACTCGCCTTGTTCATTTTTCTTTATTATTTCAAGTTTTTCTTCCAATGAGATTACTTTTCAAATCATTTTCACACTTCTACTTTTTGTTCACTAATTCTTTTGCTCATGATTAAAGGTTAGGAAAATAATTTAAAATAAAAAAAGTAAGGAAAACAATTGCACGTGATATGATCAGCAAAATTCTATGTAAAGCAGACGACATAAATTGTGGCCGTAAATTTGGAACATAGTATACAGAGTGTACATGGAAATAATGTAGTTTGCCATTAAAAAATAGCTTTGTAAAATGTTTCAAATCGGTAACTAAATTATTTCATCCTGGTGAGTGATTTTTTAAATAGTTAGCCATAAAAAATGCATAGATCGAAAATTTTTAAAATCTGTAACATTTATTTTTGAGATGTATATAGGCGCACTAATCTTATTTTAGAAGCGCACTAATCGAATTTGGCTATCGAAAAAAAATGACGCACTAATCGGGGGCGCATCAATCGAGGATTGCTGTACAGATATTTCAAAGAAATTCTTTACTGCGTTTCAGGTTTTGGTTAATTGCGGTGTTTTACTGACTCTTATTTAACTACAAGTAATAATGTATTGCATAACAATATAGTTATGAGCCTCCGTAACTTTGTCATATCTGACAGACTTCAATCGTTTTCGACGAAGCTCTTTTGGTTGGAATGACCTGGGTTGAGTTCCGTCTAGGACAGGGGTCTCCAAACTACGGCCCGCGGGTCAGATGCGGCCCGCGATATGATTTTATCCGGCCCGCCAATTCGACTAATTTTTCAATAAGAATCCGCAAAAAAAAAACACGGGGTGTTGATAGATTTCAAATGCATTAATTAAAATTGTGTTCAAAATATATTCCCGAATAGCAAAAAAGTAACCGTAATCCAAGTTACGGTCTTTCTGACTGTAAAAGGTCAGTTAAAATGGACTAACGAAGAAAAAAAAAATTAAAAGAATTCAGAACGAAATAAAAAAAGTTACATCCGAATAAGGTTTTTTATCAACAAAAACATTTGTCGCACGAAATAAGAACACTTAAAAAAGTCGGTAAAAACACGATTAAAATGAACTAACGAGCAAAAAACGAAATAAAAACAAAATTTCCCGATCTGTATTCATTGACAAAAAAACTCGAAGTTATACGAAATTAAAAATTCATGTAAATTGTCGGTGTATATTCGGTTGAAAAACTAACGACTAGCAAATATTTAAACAAATTGTTTGCCGAACGGAAAAAATTGAATTCGGCAATTTCAAAAAAAAAAAAAAAAAGTATCAGTTCGCGCGTAGAAATTGTCGTGCTAAGATTTTTTTTGGTAATTTTTACAGATTTTTTTTAAATAAATAAAAACAATTTTTTTTCTTCTTTTTTGGATATTTCGGGTAAGTTATTAACCGAAATATCCAAATTATTACATTGCACCACTGCAAGTGGTGCAATGTAATAATTTGGATATTTCTTCGTCTATGACGTGAGGAACCTTTACAAAGTCTTTTCGACACTCAAAGGTATTAGCCGGCATCATACACAGGTGTCTGTGTGCGTGTGTGGTGGGAGGGTTTCCAAACAGGCAAACTAGCCCGGGACTACACATATCTACAGACTTGGAACATTTCGGGAGAAAGATGCACTGTCCCCTAGCTAGGAAGTGTTAACTTCTCATCTCGGATCCAAATGCCAGTACTGGTTTCCTAGGCTCCCCTCTGCATATTTGGGGACGTGAATTGGGCTTGAGAAAAGTGAAATTACACGTATCCCCTAATCCCGACCATGGATGGGAGATGCGTGTAATTTCACTTTGGTTCTTTCTAGTATAAAATCACTCATGGAGATTTATGGGAAGTACTTTTGATAAAAAAAGTGCATCTAATATTTCTAAAGAAATGCGTACGGTCCACGAATTATTTCGAAATTCGCCGTGTCAGTGGTAATCCGTCCAAGCGATAAACCAGAAAATCTATTCGTCATCCTCAACAACTTATCAAATAATATATCAAAAAATAACTTATCGGTATCGTAGGAAATCAGCACTACTGCTATTCCACACGGAAGTTCTCCCTCACCCCTTCCTCCCAACACGCCCACACTTGAATGAGTGTTTTTCAAAACTGGATGAAAATACAAACATATCCTGTTGCATAATTTTTATAGTGCAAATCGAAGCAAAATTACGTGAATCACCGATCCGTGAACCTCTTAAAACAAAGCGGAACGAAACTAGAAATGTGAAAATAATTTTTAATGTTGACCGTACTCATCCAGAAATATAAAGTATGACATCCACATCGGATGCATAATGGTAAAATGGCCGTTATTATGAATATATGCGACTGTATTACCAAATTACGAAACAAACAATAACGACATAACACGTCGTCAATGAAAAGGGTAAAAAAAAAGATCTAAATTGCACTCAACTTGACAACAGATGGATTGCTTACATCTTATTGTTGGATTAATAAAAATTCACAAACCTAACTAACCAATTCGTCTCTGATAGTATCCGACGATGGGGTAGCTTCTCTAAATTTCTAGTTCACATTTTTCCCACTTAACTGCAAATCTCTGATTAAAAATTAAAACTGTTCTGCGCGATGACATCAGAATTATATCAGCTCATGAGAATGTGTTTTTAGATCGTCGTTTGGAGCCAAGTCTCTTCACACTAAGAAGCTCAAATGATCGTATTAATCACCTCAGGATTCCACTCTAAAACATCTTCATTCCTGAAGATGCAGTGGGCTTACTAAAGATTCTGCTATCGATAGACTTGCCTTCCAAGAAAATATTTAACGAATCTTCCCCTGCGGATCTTGTCAGTCTTCGCAGTTTGACAATTCTACATAGGCTATCTTAAATTTAGAGTCACTCTTCAAACACTATGCTTGATGTCACTGCTATAGACGCTGACGAAGCTATTCATGTGAATAGCTTCCTCAACCACTGATGTGTGGACGGTGGCCTAATAATTGCTACTTTATTCTGTCAAGAATATTTACAAAAATAAATGTCTACAACAGATAAAGTTTCACCTTGAAACCCGAAAAGTAATCAGCCATCAACTTGAATCTCACTATTTCGCTCCATTGGCAATCCCTAAACTTCAGAATTAAATTTTCTGGTAACAAACATTGGTAACTACTTCTATTTCGACTGTTATTGCCTCTTTTCAAGGAAACGTTTTTACATCGCGGATACCCGTTCCCACATAAGATCTCATCAATAACGTCGAACCCGAACATGCAACAACAAAATAACGTTTTTTTTTTTTTTTCATCTAAGAATACAACAGATTTTAATGCTTCTCAAGAAACAATAAAATATTCTGTTCAAAATAAAAACTAAAAAAGAGTAATGAAACTCAATCTAATCTTCACTATTGACGACGTGGCTTGCACACATCATTTGTAGGATAAACTACTAGGATAATAGTGTAGCAATATATAGTATAAAGTATAAATATAGTATTATCTAGTATAATAAAAGTACAAATATTGTATAAAGTAAGTGAGAGATTGCAGCCTTTCTCTTCCGCGAAATATTATAAGAATAAAGAAACGAAAATATTCCCTTGAATCAAAACCAACAGCCAAGCTATCCATTTTCCATTTCAGAATAAAAACTTTTGCTCAAAATACAGCAAGCGGAAATCATCCATAATTTCAGAGATCCTCTTCGCTTCCTCCCACTGAAATCTTGCCAATGAACAGTGAAACGAATTCCATTTAGGTCTGATATCTTATCCCTGCATAGGGAACGCTTTCCGCGTAAACATCACTTACGTCATCATATGGAACATGTGTTTGGCAATCATTTATAACTCAAAATACCTTTTTATATGTAACACTATGGATATCCCAACTTTTTAAAAGTCTCAGTTGTACTCTCCCATCATCATTTTGGGCTAAAACCCGTGAGCTATAACTTTTTATTACTTTACTTAACTGAACTTTACTTATCAGTCAGAAGATCTTATCGACGAAAGGTACGGTCAACTTTAAGTTGACCATATTTCTTCCACCCTCCTTCATTCCCTCTTCACCTTTTCCACCGCATCTTCTTTTCCCTTTTTCTATCTCCCCCCCCACGTTTCTAAATCTGCAACTTAAAATCCTGTTCTCTTAATATTTGTACATTTTTTTGCCAATATACCTCAAATTCAGAACTTTTTTTGTCAGTTCTTACAACTGTTAGTCATATCTGGCATAACGCCAGATATGACTAATATAATATAATAATACTTGAAATGCAAAGAAATTAAACAATATCCCTCGTATGATTCTGGAATTAGCATTGCATTAATTCACTGCAAATAGGAAATGTCGTCTTCACCTTGAATTTTAATTGAGTTATAATAGTTTTTTTTTTTTTTTTTTTCTCCAAGAGGGTTTCATTTCTAGGCGTGTAAGCAAATAGCTGTTTTAAATTTTTGCAGAATTGTTTTCAGTTAACTGGAGACTATAATTAGATTTTCAATATTCTGCTAGAAGGCTACGTATCTTTCACGCTGATGTACAGTGGAATTCATTATAGCTTAGGATATTACGCCCAGTTATTTGTATTCTGTACAAGTATGCCCCTTGGAATACTTTACGTGATTCGGTTAATGTTTTTTTTTTCTAGGTTTAAAGTTCTCGTTGCAGAATTTAATTATTTTAATTGTCACAGAGAGACATGAAATTAGTAGGTTTAAATGTTGTACGCTGAATGTTGGCTTAAATGTTAAATATGTCATCACGAAATCTAATACAGTAAATATGAAAAAGTCACTTTTTCATATTTACTGTATTAGATCAAATGAGTATGTCGACCACGAAATGGTCGACATACTCATTTACTGGATAAATAAGAGTTGTTTCCAGTGCAGATGTCATCTACCATCTTCACTGTAATTCCTATGTGTGTGTGTTTGTGTGTATAATATAATGGCCAACCACAGAAGCGAGAGTCTTCGCTGGCAGATTGTCAAGAAGAGTCAATTCATTTTGAAGGGGAGAAAGGAATAAGGAAATGTACGAATTCGTCACCAACACGAAAAATCACGTGCTTCATTTTCCAACTGTTGTACAAGCAAAATAGTTCTTTCTTTCTTAATCTTTCCCTCTTTTACCTTTACGGTGTCGAGGGTTTCTATTCTTTATAACCGCAACTGTTATACGAGGATAATGTGGTTGGCCCTGTGTCTGTAGAAGCGTTGAGTTCTCAAGTTCTCCCAGCTTGCGGGAGGAAAAATCCCGCCTTCCACGCCCAAGACCGGCTGACTTGGATATGCCTGAGAAAGATCCTAAGCTCCTCACGTAGGCGATGGGAATCGTACCCAGGACACTCCCTTTCCAGGCATATGGTTGCGAAGCGCATAGCCACTCGGCTAACCGCGCGGACTAGCAAAATAGTTACCGCTTTAAGAACTATAATTTTCATAAAAGAAAAGCTAATTTTCCGACGTATAATACCCGTAATAAATACTCATCCCACGAAACGCATTGATTACCCTATTATCGGAATGGATTCTTCGCCTTCTTCTGCCATGATAAAAAATATCTGTATAATAAAAGACGATTTTCCGGATTTAACTTAAGAAAACCTTTTATATAAATATATGAGAAGATGGCCAGAACTAAAACAAGAGTAATATTTATTAATAAATATAAATACAAGTATACATTTCTAGAACTTCCTCTTCGTTATAACGACTATTGACGGAGAACCTCGATAGGTTGGTCTCTCGGTTTCAACTAATACTTTTCAGTTGATGATGAGAAAACCGTTCTTATACTAAGGTGGAAGGTTTTTTTTTTTTTTTTTTCAGGAAACGAGTTTTTCATGCCATAGAACAAGCAAACGGTTGGAAAAAAATATACTGGTTAACGGGAACATAATATACTGCCATCGACAGCCTTAGTTTTCGGCCATAATTAAAAAAAAACCTTAACCAGTAAGCATTAATTGTGCTATCATAATTAAAATATTCAAAGACGTAATATTTCTATCTCTTTTAGAGGTACTTCCGTGGTTACTGACCCAGTGAATTGGCAAACATCATTCCTCCACTTACTGTTGAACCTGCTAAAACAATAGCGGCAGCTGCTCGACATCCCTTTTCAATACAGCTGCAAATACATCCAACCTGCTTCTCCTCTTCCTCATGTATTCCATCAACCTCCATTCTCTGGAATTGCCTTTCTCATAATGTTTTTACCAACAACTTCAACCTTCAACTCTTTAAGAAAAATGGCAATAGATTTCTTCTTTCTCAATCCTTAACTTGATACACTGCACTGATGTGCTATAGGTTATTGTAGGAGCTCAGAATAACGTCAGTGAGATTGTGATTTTAGCAAAGATGTGGGATAACGTAAATCGAAAGAAGAAAAAAAGGAGCAAAAAAAGAATGACAGATAAACTAAAAAGATAATTCCAGTAGGAGGTGAGAAATCGATAAAACATCTGTGCCAAGGAAATCAGCAAATGGGAAACTTATAATGCCCTAAGTGCTTAGTTGATTAATTCTCATCGAAGAAAAATGAGAATATTTCTCCTCTAGTTATTGCCAAAAGTTACCCTAAATTATAATGCAAATGTGATAAAAATTCGCCGAACTTGAAAGAATCTATGAAACATATTTGCTGTGGTTAATGAAATAGGTAATCGAAAAATAAGGTGGAGTCTTGAACAGAAACTAATTTTATACAGGAGTTGTCACCGATGGCTTTGGGACTAATGTAATTAAAAGTAGAAAAATTACACGAATCAAATCCATTGGTGAAATGCAGCATCGATGTGGATTCTTTTAAAATCAGATATGTTTTATTGCCTAAATAAATGTTGTTTATGCTTTGCGTAGTTTTGCTCTAAGGATTGCTTGTTTATTTATACATATGGAGTTTTTATCTTTAGTTCTTCAGCGTGTTTTGCAAAATGCGTAAGTATTCCATGAGAGACTACCGTTCCTCCTCAAGTTATCCTACTACTCTGGCTGGATAGATTTACTCTAATTTCGTTTTTTAGAATCCTGAAAAAATTGTCTAGTCAGTACAGTTAAAGTTTATCAAAATGCGTTATAACTTTTGGTGCACTCTTTTGACTTTGACTGGTGGATATATCTCATAATTTGTTCTGTGAAATTTAAACCATTTTCAGCTTCAAATTCGGATTTTCACACAAGTACTATGGCTGATAGTTATATTTTAATAATTTAATTTTATCGCAGACATTGAGGATACTATTGTGCGTAAACAAAGAAGATGCCAGTTGAACAGAATGTTCAACTGGCATCTTCTTTGAACAGTTAAACATCCTGTTCTGCATAATTTCAATCTCTGTTGTATGTAAAGTTAATGGGGCTCTGTCCATTTTTTTGACTGGTGTATACAGTGAATACAATAGCCACTGTTAGTACCATGGATGCAATAATTTACTCTGTGAATTTTAAACCATTTTCAGCTTCAAAACTGATCGATGAAAAATTTTTATAATTGTTTTTATTGTTATAAAGCGAAAAAAAAAACAATCTACTTCCGTATGAGACCGACTAAAAAGAGACCAGATGCGGATCGGGAA
Organism: Typopeltis vanoorti; assembly: GCF_054136105.1. Taxonomy (NCBI): domain Eukaryota; kingdom Metazoa; phylum Arthropoda; class Arachnida; order Uropygi; family Thelyphonidae; genus Typopeltis; species Typopeltis vanoorti. Next base: position 83,712,238 of record NC_143562.1, read on the forward strand.
TCGAACCCAGGTCTTTCCGACCAAAGGGCTTCATCTATACCGACTGAGCTTTGGAGGGTCTGTTAAAACAGTTGAGATGATCATAACATATTTTGCTATACTTGAATCCTTTTTTGCCAGTCGAAATGATATTAATGGGTTCGAGGCTACATTGTGAGTAGTCTGTGTATTTAGCTGATTCGTATAAAATTGGTGATTTTTATCTTTATTGTGTTTTTTTTCTTAGAAAATTAGTGTTTTGTAGTATGTTAGAGTAGATTTTCATATTTTAGAGTACTAACATTTTTATTGTGATATTGCAATATTAAATACAACTGTGAAATGATTTTAAATACTAGAACAGCGAAGTCAAGAATAAGAACGCTAAAGACAATATTGAGGAGGATATTGAAAATAATTTAACCTCCAAAATCGCAAGGTAAAAGCAGATTATTAGACAGACGACGCAGAAATTACAGAAAGTCGAACGGCGATTAAAGGAACATTTCTTTTCGATTGTAAAGAGAATGGTATCTAGTATGGCGAATCTATCATAAAACATGTCATCGATGAACCAGTTATAACTTCACGTTTTCCGGAGCAAAAATTAAACACACACACACACACACACACACACACACACACACACACACACACACACACACACACACAGTCCAAAAAGAAACCGAACTTTTCGAAAATAGAAGAAACTAGTGGCGCTACCTATTGTATCTTTTTGTTGTCGAAAGCGGCAACCTTCATTAGTGTTCTGTCAACTGTTTATGATATTTGTTTCATTAGAAGCCGAGTTATAGTGCCAAGAGTGAGTGTGTTTTGACGAACGGTCAGAAAATGAGTTGCAAATAGAGAGCTGCTATTGACTTTTGTGTTAAATTTGGTAGACGTTTTACTGAAACGCATCAAATGCTTCAAAAAGCATACAGTGATGAATGCTTATCCCGTACTCAAGTTTACGAGTGGTTTAAGCGATTTCAAAGTGGTCATGAGACGCTTGAGGACGACGAAAAAGCCGGGCCGTCCAAAAACTGGACTGAGAGAAGTTAACATCCAAAAAGTGCTTGATTTCGTCAAAGAAAACCCGAAATCGTCCTTGAGATTGATTGAAGATGAATTTGGGGATTCCAAAATCAACTGTGCACAACTTTTTGACCAAGAGTTTGGGCCTTCGTAAATTGAATTCGCGATTTGTTCCCCACAAGTTGACGGACGACCAGAAAATGTATCGAATTGAATACTGCAAGGATCTCATTAAAACCGCTTGTAAGGACGCAAACTTTCTTGAAACGATCGTTATTGGTGATTAAACTTGTTTTGAATACAAACCCGAAACAAAGCGCCAGAGGGCTTAGTGGAGACCACCAGAAGAGGGGCATCCGAAAAAAAGTCGCTTGGAGAAGTCAAAAGTAAAGACAATGCTGATTTATTTCTACGATTCCAATGGCATTATACACAAAGAATTCATTCCGCCTGGCCAAACAGTGTATGGTGAATTTTATCTCGAAGTTTTGAAGCGATGATAGCGAGAATTCGTCGTGTACGGCATGAATATCGTGACGACCGACTGTTCGTCAAAACACACTGTCACTCTTGGCATAAACTGTAGGCACAACACGAATGTCATAAACTGTAGGCACAACACTAATGAAGGTTGCCACTTTCGACAACACAAAGATACAACAGGTGGAGCCACTAGTTTCTTCTATTTTAGAAAAGTTCGGTTTCTTTTTGGACAGGGTGTGTGTGTGTGTGTGTGTGTGTATATATATATATATATAGAGAGAGAGAGAGAGAGAGAGAAAGTGAAAATTGAAAGTATATTACCCAGATGTGATAGAAATTAATCAAGAAGGGCTGTTCTGGCAAATGATTTCATGCGTATGCTGTGTAGAAGGAATAGATGCGAGTTTTTGGATCTGTGGAATGAGTTTGAGGGAAGATTGGATTTGTATAAGAGAGACCGCCTACACATGAATGTGTTTGGTATCAGGACTCGTGAAGAATTATTAATTGGTATGGATCTAGCACAGAGAGTCAGGGAAATTAAATTATGACGGGCGGAATGGTGTAAGAGCGACAGGGTTTTGTAACTGTGTTAATGATGAAATTGGGTATTATCATGAAAATGATTATGAGAAGAAAACGCTTTTTGTACATCCGGTTCGAAACTATCAATCATGTGCAAAGATGTCTGCATAAGTAAAGTACTAGATAAGAACAGAGATCTGCAAGTTGCCAACTATGTCACGCAGACTACAGACAAGAGTATATAAAAAAAGGAAAAAACATGCAGGTAACTCATTATGTCTGCATACGAATGCTAGGAATATCAGAAACAAAGAGGTAGAGTTTGTTACTTTGGTCAATATGTTGGTTGGGATCTCAGATTGTAGGCATTAGTGAGTCTTCGCAATCAGAAACAGACATACTGACTGGTATCGAGTGTAAAGGGTACAGTACTTTTAGGAAGGATAAGAGAGGAGTGAATCTTTTGCTAATGATATTACATGACTTGAATCTAGTTAGAGTTGAGACCTATGACTGGAATACTAGTAACAGTTTTTCATGTGGCATTGAGTCTGAAGCCATCTAATGTGAGGTGAAGTCTAACAAGAGCAAATATATAGTGGGGTGTCGTTACAGAGCTAGTAGATTGGTTACTAGTGAAGAAGGAAATTCATTACTAAATAAAGATGATGGGTATAAAACGAATAATCATAATGGAATTTAATTATCAGAACATTGTGATTGGGTAGCTCTGAAATCTCATGAGAAGAAAGAAACTGAACTTGTCTCGCAACAGCTCAATAACTTCCTCAAGCATGTGACAAAAGGAACTCGATGTCGAAGAGTGTGTTATATCTGCGTATAGCGCCAGAGTGGATTAAAAATTTAACTATTCTTCCTCGAGTTGGTAACAGTAATAAAACTCGCTTCGGAAGTGGTTAAGTTTATTAAGAAAAGGTTACCATTCAGAAAACGTTACATGCTGAACTAGAAACCAGGAAGTTATGACCGCCTGAGGAGTATGCTGGCTTTTGCACCATGGTATCAGTTGTTGGATGGGAAAGGACATCGCCTGACTTGGGAAGTGTTTAAAAATCCTTAAATGATGCAATATCAGAATATGTCCCTAGAGTTCGAAGAGTGGAATGGTAAGGGTAATCTAATTAAGCAAGAGATTCGTTGAAAAGGATGATATGGAAGGAATACCGTCTGCATAAGGATGATGTCCGTTATGAAAAATTATAAGCAGCATGTGAGAAGAGTCACAACTTTTGCATAGAAAGCTTAGTCTGAATATGAAAAGAAACTCGCTCTGCAAGCTAAAGACAATCTAAAAGAATTCTGTCGTTATGCTGCAAGTAATAGAAAAAAATGAATATGAAGGAATACCTCTACTGAATGCAGATAGTGTGGGTGACACATATAGGAGAGATCGTTCATGTAACGAGTGGCCGTTTTGCTAAAAGCTACCAACCTGGCGTATGCAGCTTTGAGCTCACTGCTACCTCTTTACTGGATGAAGAATATCATGTGTATAAGGAGGAGCAGGGAATGAGGATTGATGGGATATCATCACTGATGCTAAGATGAAGTGGCTATTCCGTTGACTAAGATATGTAATTTGAGTCACAGAACAGAGAGAAGATTCCGCTAGAGGGACAGAACATATGGTAATCCCATTGCACAAGGGTGGTGCAAAGACTGATGTATCCAAAGACTCCAGAGTTGCTGAAGTGACACCTATCTATGGAGTGGTCGTGAAGATTTTGAAAAAGTTTGTTAGGGCTCGCATGCAGAAATGGGTTAACAGAAGTTGTGCTTTGTGCTGCAATGAACTGCATGGATTTGATAAGGAAAGTTCATTCTTTTGAGCAAGTTGCTCATGTTCTATAATAATGTTACCGTTGAGTTAGATAAAGGGAATAATAGGTACACCATTGATACTTTTGGATTTTGCTAAGGCTTTTGACAGAATACAGCATGGTAGACTGTTGCATAAATTGGAAAATATGGGTTTGGATTATGAAATATTAGCGTGGATGGCTGACTGACAAATATCAAAAAGTGGTATACGGGGGGATGTGCGTCTGCAAGATTTAAGGTAATCAGTGGTGCACCACAAGGATCAGCGCTTTGGCCACTGTTATTCGATCTGTACATTAATGATATTGGGAGGGTTTTGACAGGCGATATACAGATATTTGCTGATGATGCAATGATAGGAGGGTAATCAGGAATGAGATGGATATGCAGTACTTGCAGAATGATTTGAATAGGCTGGAATTGTGGGCATGGGAAAATGGATGTCAGTAAATGTAAATTCAGCGTGATTAGATATGCAATCATATTATATTGGTGGGATTATGCTGGAAGAAACTGATGAGGCTAGGAATCTTGGGGTGTTAGTAGATAGGAAGTTGAAGTTCAGGTGCCACGCAACAAAGATTGCAAATACAACTCAAAATAATCGCACTGCTGAAACGAACGTTCACATGTAAAGATCAGGATGTCATTTTTCCTCTTTACCAGGTCTTGATACCGCCTCACTTGAACTATTGCGCGCAGATTTCGTCTCCTCGTTTCTGATTCGGATAAGTGGAGAGAGAGAGAGTGCAAAGGAGAGTATTAAAGATGATATCAGGATTGTGGAATACTGATTATGAAGACAGATTGAGAATTTGTACACTGCAGACACTATCAGACAGGAGGAAAAGGGATGAGTGAGACCTACAAACTTCTGAAAGGGTCATACAGGATTTCATTGGATGGGCTTTTCATTTTACCGAGTGTGGGGAAAGGACGCAAGGGCATCCTTAGGAGTTGAAAATGAATGCTGTCAAGAAGAGAGTTAGGGCTTGATTTTTTCTCTCAAAGGGTGATGCGTGATTAGAATGGATTGCCATTGGATGTAGTGTGTGTGCAAGCAGTGAGTGAATGAACTCAAAAACAGGCATGACTGGTGTGGATAGTATGGCTTCCATCGATGGGTCTCTGACCACCTGGAAGTCTGTCTTAATAATAATATAATAATTCCTCCCTGGATTGATGACATTTCATATTTAGGATCATTATTAAACTTAGTTTCCGTTGGAGTATTTTAATTGCTAATTTGGAAAATCAAAATTGCCTTCAGCGCATTTGCCCTAAATCTTTTTCTAAATGCATTATCGTTATGATGAATGGCGAAATGTGAATACGAACTCATCATTTTTATACGATCATTTCTTTACTTGATTATGCAATATTTACTTCTCAGTAATGGTCAATAACAGGTGATGCAAACTTACCTGAGAGAGAGATCCCAATTAAAAATCTCAGGAGTTGCTACGCCCCGTGTAGTAACACACTGTTCCTGTGTTACTAACGGAAAAGCACAATTGCGGCCGTTATTCGAAAACCTCTTTTACATAGATCATGATATATAAACTTGACTCTACCTAAAGTGGTAGATGGAATTGTCTAGTATGGGCTGGAATTGAATTTATTTATTTATTATTTTTTTTTTTGGCTCAGGATCTCAAAATCCATTAACGCAATTTAAAAAAGAGATGACAGATACGACCCGACGCTCTACTTTTTTTTTTTTTTTTTTTAAATGAAGAGACACGGCGTGCCCATAAACATTCTGCTGTTATCAGCTCCGCTGGTAAAGACGCTTAAACGAGTGATGAACTTTTACGCTTTGCGTTCTGCTATATGAATTATGCACGTATAAGGAAAAAGAAAAGAACATTGAAAAATTGAACCAAAATTTAAAATTTGCATCGATATAAGAAAATTGATGTCAGTGCATAAAAAAACCACAAGTGAGGAGTTCTAAGAAACGAATATTTAAAGCTCTACACCTTATACAATTTTTACATATGCTTAGATTTTTCTCCCGATAAATGCTGTATCGAATAACTGAAGTTTCACATATTAGAGAGTATTACGATAATATATGATGTTGTGCTGGTCCTTAATTCACTTTGCAATTTTTTTCAGTACACTTGCAAGTCTGACAGTTTAAATAATGAATTCTTTTACTGATGAAGTGAGAAAAGGAATCACTCAAATGCCTGGCATTTGAGTGATTCCTTTATCGGCACGATTTTTTTTTTCTAAGTTGGTACATATCCATGTGAAATTGCAATCATTCTATCAAGCAGTTTATTTTATACAGCTGTCTGAATCAAAAATGTTGTCTATATCCTTTGAAATGGATACTATTCAGTATCGTGTGGTTATAAAATTCTGGGTAAAAGAAGATTCAACGCGAAAAGAAATTCATTCGGGGTTCATAAAAGTCTATGGGCACTCTTCTCCTTCTTTTTCGACAATTAAAAAATAGGCTGCCGAGTTTAAACGTGGCCGTACCAGCCTTGAAGATGATCCACGTGAAGTACATCCAAAAAGTGTAACAACACCAGAAATCATTGATCAAGTGTACGATATGGTATTGGATATCCGGCGAGTCAAAGTGCGTGAAATTGCTGACTATAGGCATTTCAAAACAACGTGTAATATATATTTCGCATGAAGAATTGCAAATGAAAAAGCTTTGCGCAAGATGGGTACTGCGTTTGCTCACAGCAAATCAAAAAACGCACTCGCATGAAAATCTCTGAACAGTGCTTGGAGCGTTTTATGGATGGGACTTGGATCCACCATTACACACCAGAATCCAAACAGCAGTCAAAACAGTGGACATAAGCCGGTTGTTCAGCGTCAAAAAAGACAAAGTCGGTTTCATCAGCAGGGAAGGTCATGGCATCGGTGTTTTGGGATGCTAAAGGCATTTTGTTTATTAATTATCTTGAAAAGGATAAAACAATAACCGGGGAATATTATTCCGATCTTTTAACTAGACTAGACCAAAAAATTCGTGAAAAAAGACCCGATTTGATGAAGAAAAAATATCTTCTTTCATCAGGACAATGCACCTGCCCACAAAGGTGTTTTGGCAATGGGAAAATTAAGGGATCTGCACTATGAATTGTTGGAACATCCATCCACCCTATTCCACAGATATGGCTCCCTCTGACTTCTATCTCTTCTCAAACTAAAACTCTTCTTCGCTGGTCAGCGTTTTTCTTCGAATCAAGAGGTGATTGCAGCTGTAGAGGGGGTATTTTGCAGATCTTACTGAGAACCACTACAGGGACGGGATAATGGCGCTGGAGCATCACTGGAATAAATTTATTAGACTTAAGGGAGATTATGTTGAAAAATAAAATTAATTTTGAAATTATAAATTAGTTTTTCGTTGTTATGCCGAGAACTTTTCAGACCACCCTCGTATATGTATTAACAAACTTTTCCTTCACGTAAGCGTAAAGCACGCTATATATTTAAACTTAAAAGCGCTTATACCTCACTTCCGATTTTCAGTCTTGCTTTGTTAATATTAATGTTATATTAACATAACATTACAGACACGTTTATCATGTTGATATGCTACTTAACTATCATTAATATGGACGAAGACGAGGTTAATATTCCAAAGGAGCATACAAAATCATCACTGCCCAAGCATAAATCCACTGCATACGTTATTAGTGCAGTAAAAATATATGTTGGTCTTAGTGTGAAGCGGTGGTTATTACTCTCCGAATCTAACACAAATTAAAATTGTAAGATAAGTTTTCCTCGGGGTTTTAAATATTAAGTTAATCAAAATCATCACTTGATCCGTTCTCGAGTTGTTTCATACGAGCTGATAGAAAGCCAGGAAAACCTGAAGGGAAAACATAGATGCTATTTGTTTGCTAACAAAAACTCTAAAACCAAACACTCCTCCATGGCTAGTAGATTTTGGCGAGTAGCTGCAGACTGGACACAATATAATCGTTTTTATTAATAAAAAAATAACTTTTTAAGATATTCTTTTAAACTTTATAATATATAAATCCAGCATAAATGATCAATTTAATGAACTCCTATTGACTTACTGAACCATGTCATAAAAAAAATAAAAACGGTGCGTTTCTCGGGCTAGTACATTTTTTTGCGTGGTAAGTATTATTTTGCATAATTTGTAGAGCCGTCAGGTATGATTAAAAAAAAAAACCCACTAATTTTGCATTCGTAAAAATATGACTTGATATATGACGTAAATTCATACTTTAAGTGTGACGCTGTACACTTTTTTTTGTTTGTTTAATAACTAATTCACATATACTGCATATTGATAATTTACCAGTTTTTGAATCTGTGTGTGAGTGCGGTGAGATTGAGATTGTTTTCTTCAGCCACGAAATGATATATCCAGTGTGACAAGAAAAAAATACTTCGTTAAACACTTTATCTGAGCTGTTCACTTGATTGAAATGATGGTCACCTGCCTGTATTCTATCCAGGTTGCATTGCGGCGTATCCGTACCTCATGATAACAACAAACTTCGGGCAGCTTATATTTAAAAGATGCTAACTTTGAAATGAGATATAAACACTGGTGTTGGGAGCTAGTGATCTCTTTGGCTGTTGACTGGTTTTTGTACAGAGAGGTTTCTCTTTAAATAGATAATTGCTGTTTTGTCCACGCATAGCACTGTCATGTGTGGGTGTTGATAATAAAAAATACCCTCGTAAATTATCGGATTCCATATTTTTCACTTTTTTATCTAGAGAAATTCCTTTTTGTTGCTGTTGAAATAAATAAGGAGATCTGAGTTGCTGGAACTGCATCTACAGAGAATAATGGAATAGCCAACTTCGTCAAATTTCTTACTTCGGTAACAAATTAACTTTAAAGATGAAATATTTTGAATTTCGAAGGGATTATTATATTCCTTGGATAAGATAAATGATTTATCTGTTTTCGTAATAAACTGCAAGTTTATGCTTCTGTATGTGTGCACGAAAAACATTTCTGCGATGGATTGATCCGAGAAAAGACAACTTGGAAGTAGGGAGGTACTTCCTAGTCTCCTCGGGGAAATATCACCCCCGCATAACCACCAACAATCCAAGATTCGCTTTCGCTCGTTTCTGCGCTGTAGAATGTAGAGTTTTTGAATAAAGGCACCAGTATAAATGGCAATATGAAATAAACTTAATTATGCAATTAGGTTTTTTAATATTTTTTTTTAGCTTTCTAGAGGTTTAATTGTCAGCGTGGTTAGCCGAGTGGTGGCGTGCTCCGCAACCATATGCCTGGGAAAGGAGTGCCCTGGGTTTGATTCCCGTCGTCGACGTGAGGAGCTTAAGGATCTTTCTCAGACATAGCCAAGTTAACCGGTTTGAGGGAAGATAAACTAAGGGTTTATCTTCCCTCAAAGCAGGCAAATCGGTTTTAAGAACACAACGCTTCACAGACAATTACACATGGTTGAGCGTTGGGGGGGGGGGGTAACGACCCCACCTCGTAGTGAGTTATGAAACACAAAAATGGGAGGCCAAGACCCTACATGGGGCTGTAGTGCCAAACAAGAAAAAAGGGAAGATGTTTAATTGATTATGAGTATATTTTGTAACGATATTATTTTCGAACATTGGACACTTGCTTAATGGAAATAATATTCATCCACATTTTAAACATTACTTTTTCTATTTTTGATTGGGCATAATAAACCTTTCGCAATAAGATCATTTTAAAGCATTTCTTTTGCTTGTTGGTCAAAGCAATCAATTGCTGTTGAATTATTCTCCTTGCTTAGTATTGCTATAAGTAAGAACTGCATAAATAAAATTGAGTGCACCTATCGTACTAATGCCGAATTTCTTATAAAAACCGGAACTTTAATATTAGATAAATATTAATATGTATGAATGTTGCTGTTATTTGAAAACTAACTGCAATACACATCCTCTTGGCATAACTGCATTCAACAGATTTTAAGGTTCGTGAAGCGAGAATAACAATGGGATATTCTTATCATTGCATGGCAGAAAGTCAGCGGAGTTGTATTTGTAAGTTTCGAAGGGAGAAACCCATTACTTTCGGCAAATTTCTATTTGGTACGTGCTGCGATAGCGGTAAGGTGTCATGTTTTGTTGTCTTCTTAGTATTCTGTTAGAACATCGTTTTTTACCGGACATTCTCTCATTTTCAGCAACGTTCACTCCTGTCTTTATGTTGAGAGTGTAGCTGGCGTAAATAATGCGAGCGCTTCTTAATGTCTTAGTCCTGTTATTGGGTTTTTTCGCTATAAAAATGTCGGTAGTTTTTCGCTTTACTGGTATTCATTGCTGTCAGTTGCAGCAACTCGCGACTCTAGGTAGTTTGGGAAAGAAAATGAATACATGCCACTCTACAAGAACCGATAAGACCCGTATTTAGCCTTAGCTATAAAAATGATGTATGTTTATCTACGGTGAAGTATACGCTAAGCAGAATGAAGTAGCCCGTTTTGTCAAATATAAACGCTGTTTTTGTTATAAAAGTTCTATTTCATTCTTTGTTGGTTTAGTTTTGAACCGTTTTTTTTTTTTGTTTCCACAGCAGAATAAGGAATATTTTGTAACTAGCAATATTGACAACGATAACATTATGTCAGAAGGCGAAACTGCCCCTCTGCATGTAGTTATGTTAGAAGAGGACTCCGGACATCTGTATTCTTTTATTACTCGCTAATGAACAAGCTAAATTAAATTTCTCCATTCACTTCTGCTGAAATAAAATTCTAGAAAATTAATTAGGTAGCGCCACAAAAGGAACACCACAAAATATGGATTAAAGAGAGTATTGCCCCTATTCTAGCAACATGTTCTGTAGTTTTATTTGCAGTTTATCTTCATAAATTGCAACCAGTGCGTTTTGTATCACTCCAGAATTGGTCTATCAGTATTGGAAACAGCAGACAACAGGCGTTTCGCGAAATATTCGTTGCTGTTTAGAAATACTGGACCTAAATTAGCAGCACAACACTCTGTGATAGAGGAGAGAAGGTTACAAAAAAATCTCACCTGTGAACGCTGTGTTATGCATTTTGCAGTTTTAACTGCTTTACATGTTTATTTTGGATGGAACTATCTCTTCGCGCAATCGCGTCTAGTTCATTGTGGAGAATCGCCCTCTTGAACTAATTAATCACGAACTATTCCTCTGTAGTTTATTTATTTATTCGTGTGGGGTATCCCCCCGTTCCTCGATCGCTCCTAAGGACTGGTTGAGCCCTCCTAATGAAGGATTAAGTATGTATTTTTTGACTGTAGCCTGAGTTTGTCTTCACGGGTCCGATTTGCCTGCTTGCGGGATGAAAAACCCCAGATAAACCGGGGAAAAACCCTGCTGCCCAAGACCCGCTAACTTGGCTATGGCCAAGAAAGATCCTTAAGCTCCACACGTCGTCGACGGGAATCGAACCTAGGTCACTCCTTCCTCTACATATTGTTGCGAAGCGCGTAGCCACTAGGCTAACCGCCCGGACTCGTCTGTACTAATCCGCATAAACTACGCATATTACGTAACTACAGGAATAATTCATAGCGATTAAGATCTGTTTGCAAAATAAACAGTAAAAATATAATTTGAAATATCGTATGCGCCAGCGTACAAGGCGACTGGTCTTGTAAGACCACCACGAAAAATTCTTTTCAAAATGTTTCTTTTGTGCTGGAATCGCTGTATAAGATGATCACAAAATTTACGCTTACCTCTGCAGCTTCTTACATGTCACTTTAATAGAATGTAGGCACAGAAATCCAAGCAGGCATTTTATTTACTATAATTTATAAACAATGTTTTTCAGTAAGAGACAGTCAGTAGAATTGGTTGTGTTTATATCCATCTTCTGCTTCGTATATTGTAATTCATGTATTCATCACACCAGTAAGATTTCATTATGGATTCTTACCCTAATGAATACATTTATTAAATACAAATATTTATATGCAAAATATAGGAATATACTGACATTAGTATACAGTATTAATATTCTAATCGACATAATATGAAAGACAAAAACTTATTAGAACACAATACATTGTTTCTAACATAACGCTTTTACAAAGAACTGTAAGAATCCAGACGATCGCTTGACGTTGTTTTCAATCGCTAAATTCAAAGATTTAGATTTTATATCCGGAGTATATGATGACCCAAAGTTTCATCAACTTTATTTTCTTCACTTCAAATATCCTGTTATACGCGGAAATATAGTAATTGTATGGAAAGTTAAATGCATATGAGATCTTTAACGACATTCGGTTTGTAGTTTGGTAACAAACTTAGGTTAAGGAATTCTAATCTGATTGTGTAAATGTTAGCTATATCACTTACTGTTGAAATTGAAATTACGTTTGGTAAAATTGTAAATTTGTAACCAGTGGTAATCTTGAGCAGAACCAATATCATATTACTGTGATATTGGTTCGATTTTGGCTGATAGCCTCGTTGTACAACTCGCAAAGCGAAAACGCAATCTTCATTACCGCGCTAGATCACGCAAAGATTGAAAGAAGAGGAAACTGCAACTTGTCATTATGCACATCCCATCTTATCTAACAGGATATTATGATAAAACTCACTTCCTATCAGTGTTTCAAAATATCTAGAAAAACACTTCAATTACCTGAACTTATTTGCGAAAGGAAACATTTTCTGGAAAACAAAAAATTACATTACTAGTCTAAGTTTAGCTGAATTAAGAAAGCAGGTTGTGTTATTAAGTCCTCCTGCCGCATGGAAGTGTAAATCTGACCCAATTTTTGTTTGAAAGCAAGTACTATTTTGACATTTCCGATTACAAATTCAGGTTTAATTAGTGTGCGAAATTTCTGCATTTCTCTCTTTTATTTCACTCCACTACTTGGTTTCGCATCCGTCCTTCCTTTCACAATTAAGACTTGGTTCTCTTGCTATCGTTAGTTCGTGCCATCCCATCATCTTCGCTTGTAATTTGTGATTATTTTACTGTCGTCCTTTATTATGAACGCAATTGCGTTGTAAATCATCTAGATAAAAAGTTTAGATATCGATTATTATGTCTAAAATAACTTTGCGATCCTGCTGAGATTGGTGCAGAATTTTAATACCACTTCCTCCCCCCCCTCCTCCTTCTAACGTTCCTTTTCCTTTGGTTGCCAGATTTGCTGCCTCTCAGTCATAATGAGTATATATATTTACATCTAGAGATTCTGAGTAATATCCACTGCATAATATGATTGGTGTGTTCTGTTGCAGTGCTGTGAGCCGTCTCCATCCCATGCGGCATTCTAATGCTCTCTTTTCCAGTAAGCTTGGTGCTTATTACTGGAGAAAACGCTGCAATCATAAGCTGTTCTAGATTGGGCTAATCTACAGCCATGTAAATTACAGTACCGAACATCATGTAATTAGGATTCCCTGTATTTACTCTGCTCTGTTGTAATTTATCTTTCTGTGTATAGAATATTGTTGATGGTTCGTCGTAGATTTAATTACTTTCAGGTATGATTTTATTCTGATTATGTACGTCGTTCTGTTTTATATGACCTGGGGATCTCATCTTTTGGGGAACGGAAGGACACTGGAGGAAATGGTTCAGTGCTTCTGGCGCTATGATGTAAAGTATGTTGTTATTATTTAATATATGTAACGATTTCATTTCACGTTACATGTACTGGAATAAACAATTGGTTTTTCTCAGTATGTAAGTGTTTCCATATATTTGTCGCCATCAAAAGGAGATAAAAATTATCCTTTCATTGTCATTGTTAAGTTGTTTTACCGCGGTGTGCATATGTTTATCTGTAATGCGATCGATAATGTTTTATGTGTTATGTTTACTTTTTTTCTGAATTACGTTTTGGTGCAGTGATAGTAATTTCAAAGGAAGTTAATAAGTTGCATTCATTTCAATTCATACCTGTTATTGTTCTCGACGAAAGTATTTCTTTTATAAAATCTAGGTGTTGCTAATTAATGAATTTTTTTTGCAGTTTATATTCCCAAACTAGACTGAACGTAAACTATTGAATTTACACTGCGATGGAGAAAAGAAACACATGGAAGAAGCACATATGTAACATTTTTAAACACTACGTTTGTTAATTTTCTTTTATGTAGTGTACATAGTGTGTCGATTGACATCCAGGAATTTTTTTCCATTGCTTCATTATCTTCAATAGGGTTTTCCTCTTCTGCTTTTTGTTTCTAGTCTCTGACTCTCTTTATAATTTCCTTGTCAGTTATTATTTCGAAGACTTCTTTTCTCTATTCTGTTATTAATCTTCTACTATACTATTATATTATAAATACTGCCTCTGCAGTATTCAAGAAATCCCGCCTTGAGCAAGGATGTTTGTGATGTCCTTCATTCAAACAATATACGAGTATGCACTCTCTCCCAAAATGGACTGACTCACCATGATCCATTTCGTTATCACTCATATACTGCATGAACGAAGGACATCACAAACATCCTTGCTCAAGGCGGGATTCGAACTCGCAGCCTTTTGGCTGCAAAGCAGATACGCTGACCACAGCCAACTAATCCAGATTATCTAGTACCAATACAATTTATTTCATCTCATATGATTTTGTCAGCAATTTTCCATCAGATGCCCATTTGCATCGTGATTGTTTGTTTTTTTGCAATATCTGGTTTTGTTTTAAGAGAGTAGATAATAACTAGTTTAATAACCGATGTATATATTCGAGTTTCAGTTACTGCCGTGTTTTTATTTCGATATTTAATTATTTAAATAGACTACATTTTTGTTGTATTAATGATAACAACAAAAATGTAGTCATTCTTTAGGCATTCTGATTAGATATTGCCTCAGTTAATTGCAGTGGATATGTAATTGAATTCTCTTATTTATTCTGTTTCTTTTTGTTGATTTAATTCTAATTTGCATCATATTGAATTTAGAAAGATCGTCATACTCTGTTTCTTTAGCTGATATTTTAAAGAATATTTTTCTAGTTGCAATTCACATGGTAATTTTTGCTTGTCATCTTGATGTGCTTCTAATGAGAAATTACATCGCAATTTATGCAAGTCAGCTTGATTTTCGCTCACTCAGTTGCATAACAAATTATTATTTTTTCTGTTGTTCAGTTCTGCTGTCTGTCTTAATACAGAGATTCTTATTATGTCATACGTAATAATATGAAATAGTACAGGCTAAGTTAGTTACTTGGTGTAATTCCATTCTATGTTTATATGATCTTCGTTATCCCCAAGAAGTGTCACGAATATCGAAACTATAAATAGGCTTTACGACTATTAATAAGTAAAGTGAAACTAAAATTCTTTCCAGAATTTCAGAGAGAACTGGCCAAAATTTCCGTCTGTTTTATGTGACGACATAGCTTCGATGGACATTTTACTTTATAAGGTTCAAGCAAGTTATCGTGTCGCTTTTAAAAATGATGCTCTTTCCCATATTTGATTGGATAATGTGAACCTTTTCATTTAGAACTTTACTATCAAATTCCGGCTACAATATCAAGCACGTCACCTTCAGGATTATTTTGGTCCTAACTCGACCTTGTAACTAATTCATCCACTTCTTGTACAGTGACTTCGTCCAGGTTAGACTCTGTAAGTTCCTCAATGTCTGTGATGTCTGTAATTTGAAAGTCTTCGCCCTTTTATTTCTTTCGCGGTTGTTACGATCTCGGTTATTACCATATTTCATATTGAAGATTCTTCTATCATCAATTACTTCGGGCTACTGTTTCTTCCAACACATTTTAATGATAGATTCCCTTACCTCTTCAATCGACTCCTTTATGTTGATCAACAAATCACAGTGTTATAATTTTTCCAACATTGTTTGCAAGATAGCTTCACTCTTTTTACATTTCATTTACTAGGCTGATGAAATACTGTACAAGTTCTTAAAAGCAGCCATCATGCCTTGAATTAGAGGTCGCGAAAGTGATCTTGTATTTGATGACAAGAATAATATGTTAATGTTGAGATGGCCAAACATTGGATTCTCTGAATGTTATGGTTCGCTATCACTTCAAAGAGCAACTTTGAATAGCAAAGATTTGGAAACTAAATAAAATTCCACTTCGTGTAGAAAGAAGCAATTATGCAGTTATTAGTTAAAAAAGTAAATCTGTCACATAAGTCTTTTTGGTGGCTTTCCAATAAACCGAGAAAGTTTATTTATTTTTTCTGCATCTTACTGCACGTGGATTAAGTGATATATACAAGACTAACGGTTTGGTCAAGTGGCCACTACTGTTTACGCAGAACGAATAAGACTATCGGTAGTCTTGAATATGGGTAGTAATGTTCAATCGCATTAAACACTTGTTCGGATAGATATCTTTAGTTCATAATTAACTCTCTTAACTATTCCCTAAAACTTTTTGCAGTTACGACGCAGATTAATTCACAAGTTTCATGTTGTGGAAATTCATTTTTTTAAGCATATCCATCTACAACTGACATGCTGTTAGTTCGAGAATCCAGTGCTTAAATATACAAATACTGTTGAAGTGTGTGTACTTTTTTTTAAAAAAAATATAGTGTGTCCCAATGATCTTTTACAACATATGGGATAAAAACACGAGCCAGAAGGAACATTCCCATCTTATATTAGAACAGCGAACTTACCATCAGTTGAAATGCCCTTGTAAAGGTTTGTCGCGCTTCTTAAATACGCGATTTTATTTGGTTTAGGTGATTGTTGAACTAATGAATTAAAGTTGATTGTCAAATTGCGGTTTACTTCATTAATTTTAATTTCTTATTTACTTATATTTTCATCAACTTTCGTGAGTGTCATTAATTATACATTTCGACGCACTTTTCTTTTTCCCCCTAGTTATTTTGTTCATTTTTAATTAATTACAGGCCGTGATTTTCGTATATGTAATTTCTCTCGGCATCCTGTGTTTCTTTGTAATACATGATCCTTTATTGTCTGTTTCCGTCTTTATGATAATCAAATGTTAATTTAATTCGAATAGTCTCTGTAAAACATACTTCGTGCAACGATTTCATTTTTTTTTTCTTTCGTGTTTTACATTTCTAAGATTTTATACCGGTTATAATTTTCATTTCATAACACTTAGTCTGTAGTAACTGTTTATTTGTGCTGATGTCAGCACTTTTACATCTCTACCGATGGCACTGTTTTGTGTAGTTTGTTGTTGATTCTTAGCCTCTGTTGTTACGCAAAATTATATTGTTTCTGCCTTTTATTCCAACTTGATTAGCCATGCGAAACTGCCAGATGAGTTCTTTATTTGTTTACTGTTTTCATAGAATCATTTTTTCCTTTATCAGCTCATTTCCTATCCGTATTGTTTATTGTTATTATTAATACTTCTTTCTATCCGAAGACTTTAAATCCATTCACGGTAAACACTATATGTGAACTTCATGAAATTCCTACTTTATATCTTTACAGTACGGTACCTGAAACGCCAGGTTTGTGTTTGTCTCTTAGAACTATTTTTTTCCTTCTCCCCCTTGTTAATCTGTAGTATGTTGTTAAGTTTTCATAAAAACTATCCTGCTTCCTTCTTTTATTAAATATATAATAGCCTTACAAAATAAGTACATTAAATATTAAATAAAGTATACAGAAAAATATAATACCATTCTTCTAGGTTTAGGCCACAAATTATTAGCCATCTAAAGGATTTTCATTCTTTTTTAAGCCTACCTCCTATATCTCCCCCCCCCCCCTTAGGTTCGTATTTAATTATTTCCTTTGGCAATTTCCCATCTTTCATGACTTGTATATTTTCTCTCCAATTCTTGTTCTTGTTGATTTCTTATTCTATATTCTATCTGTGTAGTCATACATCCTTTAACTGCTCTAAGAAGGTATCTCCACCTTGTCATGGTGAACAGTTGCAAGTACTAATCACCTTGAAAGTTATGCCTGCGGTAGTATCGATATCGGTAGGGCTACCGTAGCCGGACAGATCAATAGAATGGCGTCCGACTAAGAAAGAGACCCAAGTATTCCAGGTTGGTAGTTGAGATACATGGTAACCACTTCTTGCAAACATACTGGCGCACTCAGAAGCATGCAAAAGAAAAGCAGGACAGATTTAACAAAAAATATAACATGGAAAATTTAAAAGTTGGCAACAATTGAGCAACATCAATAAACGTTTGTAGATCGCATATTCGAAGGGAAAAAAAGCCTGCTATAGTGTGACGTAAGCGGATTAAGTAGGACAATCTCATTTTGCAAAGTATATTTATTATATATCATATATATCGTATTCTACTTCTGTCACTACATCGAGGCCGACATATCAGTATTCCTGTTTGATATGCCACAGTGACCTAGCTGTGCTCATATATGAGGTTGTTTCAAGCACAACGAAAATTTTTGCATCTGTAGTTCATAAGAGAGTGTGTTCCATCGTACTATCGTTATCTTTTTTCAATATTTTTCTTATATCTTCTACTTTGTTATTTTCCTGGAATTTTTATAGATCGAATTTACAAAGAGTTGCCACTCTTTGTAAATTTGTTTAATGATAATCCCAGCCATGTTGTGCTATATATGTTGTTAGCCTTAGTTGCTTCTTTCGGAAAAACTAGCTAATTCCCGTCTAAACTGTTGCTAAATCATTGATTTCAGCTTCTCCATTTTTCTTCTGCATCTTTAACCTTGAGTTGCTGCCTCGACAGCATTTCTATAAACATTTTATAGAGCTTATTCTTTTTTTTTCTTGGTATAGTAGATTACACTTCTTGAAATAAAATATTCTGAAATCAATCCCGAAATTGAATTCGGAATACATATCTGCTTTTCTTTACACTATTGGACACGCAAAAAAAATATGGTAGCGCTTTTTATTTTAGCTTGTTTTTGAAACGAGAACAATTGAACATGAAGCTAAAACGTCGACTGCATCTACTTCGCTTTCTTTGTGTGTGTAAAGATATTGTATATATTAATGCCAGTCAAGACCCGGTGCTGTGTATTTTTATTTGTTACTGCTTCGCGAATTGTCGAACGAATTCCAGGTATAAACAGTGGACACTGTTGTGATCTCGTCTTCTTTATGCCAAATAATAGATGCATTGCTGTAATGGGAAATCAAAACCTCCAGTAAAGCTGCTGCTGCTGCAATGTTTGGGAGAAGAGTAGCGATGTTAGATGATGTTGATTCTTTGGCTTGACATCAAATAAATAAAAAAACAAACAGTGTCATCAATGATAACGTAAACATGTTGAGTCACATTTTACTATTCCATAAGGCACCTGTGGAACTGATACTTCCTTTTTTCCAGAATTTTAGTGCGATCATGTCAATATTACAGAACATTATATTTAAATATTCATTTTCATGGCTAAATAAGATCCTCTATAGTGATGCTGTGTTTTCTATAATTTAATGTAGTTATTTGCATTTTGTCATACTTGTCAGAACAAAATTATAAAACCGAACGACGTCAGGAAAGTTTATATTTTTAAGAATTTGATTCAGAACTTGAAGAGCATAGACTGTGTTCCACTTAGGTACTGCCATTGTCATCCGCTCCGAGGTAGAGAGATTTTTTAGTATACGTCATTTCGACAATAAAACACAAAATAGAGGTATACGAACGTCGAACAAAAGATCTATTTCTTTTTCTGCCATATGCGCATAGTTTTAATAGTTGGGATTTTGCCAATGGATGAGAGATATAAATTGTACAGAGCAACTAATATTTTAACCACCTGGTTATTGTTTTGTGTTCTTGTCTCCCTTCAGAGAAAAGTGTACTCGTACTTTGCGCTACGCTTTTACTTACCTGGGAGATGCCTAACTACGTTGGGCACACATTTCGTAGAGAATCACGAAGGGAATGTGCTGCCCTCTAACCGCAGCATCGTCGTCGTCTACCGCTGTTCCGTCTACAACACCTCGCTCATTCTTCCCATTCTAGTCCAGGTCAACCGTAGAAGATAGGCAGTTGGGAAATCCCGTGCGATGATTGCCTCCGGTTATTGATTGTTGCCATCGTTGATGTGCACCTTTTTGTTTTTGCATCTAACCCCCCGGACTTTCGGGGAGTTCCCGTATCAGTCCATGTGCTCGTTTACGCTGTTTGCAGTATTTTAACGACCCATCAGTGGATTGTTGGACTACTTCTTGTTGACATGTCTGTCAAAGCGGTACGTATGGTTTTCTAATGGTTGCTGGGACAACTGTTGCATGTGATAATAAGTTTTAAATTATTTATTGGATAAACGCATTTAGCGACATTGGCAGGAACTATTAGCAGAGAGGAGGTTAGCTTTTCCTGTATACACTCTTCGTTTGCATGGGCATGACATAATTCTGTCTGGTTTATTGCATCAGTACTGTTTGGCTTGCATTGTTAGGGAAAACATGTAAATAGTTGTTTTAATGGAGCATTTCATTAACAGTACACGTAGAAAGAATGGGTAGGAAACGATCATTAACGAAAGAAAAAAAGCAGTGAATAAGTTCGAGTTAAATAACAGAATTGTTTTTCTTTTTTTTTTTTCTCTCTGAGAAACACTGCAAGTGCAAACTATACTTCTTTGTCTTCTTTGACGGGCACAGTTTTAAGTGATAGCATGCATATGCTTAATCTTAGTATCTCGTGAACATATTTACAAAATGGATGCTTAGTTATTTTTGAAGATCGTCGTCTATTAAGAATAAGTTCATCTTTCCTTAATCGTCGAATTTATGTAACTAGTTTCTCAATTGCTCAAATAACACGTGAGTTTGTGTATGGTACACACACAGACTTGACAAACGTTCTTTTGTCACGCATTTATTTTATGTCTTATCATGCTGCCAGCCTACAGATTTGTTTTAAGAAAGCTACGGATGTCAAATAGAGAAACGGAAAATGCCCATTATCCTGGGAAACACTCATTTTATAGGGAAACGCGTGATACCACTAAACCTTAGCAACAGGCGTGCAAGTATGATTCTTTGATATCACGAAGTTAATTAAAAATAGAACGTTATAAATGCGTGTTACTTTTCGTATATTGCTTACATTCCCCGACATTTATGGAGAAAGTTTCTGTATAGCTTTCTAGTCATTCTGTTCATCGTGTCTCTTTGCGGGTGGGTTATTGTTTTCTTTTGACATCGCAGATTAATCGCTGTTCTTCGCCGTCGGTTCTGGCTTTGTGTGATGTCAGAAAATGCAATTTATCTTTTGGTTGAAATTCAGATAACCATTGTGGACGATGCAAAGGCTGGGTGATTTCTGGCTTTCAGAAAGAGCGATTCTGTTGTATGAGGAATTTATTCTTTTGTATTTTGTTCAAGCATCTGTAGAAATACATAAGAAAGAATATTTTTATCATTCTGCTACATTGTATGTTGTTTCATTACTATATGAACTGAATTATTAGGACTAATGTCTAGTGAAGTCTGAATTCCACCTATTTTGTTTCTTATTCAACTTTCATTTCAATTATTTATCAATTATATGTATTTATGGAGAAAGAAAAGGACTTTATAACATAAAGTAATCGGACTATTAAGTGATTCTGTGCGTTGCTAGTCAGTCAGCACATGGAATATGAAAATCTCTCTCTCTATGACTTCATACCCTTAGTTACTTCCTCTGTAATCACAACCAAACCTGAACCCATTTCTCTATATAATAAAGTAATTTCGTTTAAGTGAGACGATCGAAGCAACTAATGCTATGAAGCCAATGTGTGTCTGTTAATTGTGTATGTTCTGGTTTGTTTGCCTTTTTGCGAAATGATAAACCATAGTTCGTGAGGAAAAGTCCTGTCAATTTCGTATAAGACCAGCTCTTCTGTGAAAAATAACTTATACGAGTTTTTTGTATTTTAGACGGAATTCGAACCCGGTTTTTCATCTGCACGTAAATGTTACATCATCTTCGCAACTGCAATCCAGAGACGATGTCAGTAGGACTCACTCATTTCATTTCATTTGAAAAGGTCTAGATTCGAATTCCATTTTGGATGCGAGTAGCTGCTTCAAACGAAGCTGAGTTAGCGTACAGAATCGAGTTGACTTGACAAATGTAACGTACTGATAATTCATGACCTTAGTTTCATCAGCGTAATCCAAGCATTTAGGCTGCTTTCAGAATATTCACTTTTTTTTCTACGCAAAAAAATATATGCTGTAATTATAAAACGAATCACACAAAGTTGTGTCGTTGAGTGTAAATTGTTTCATTGGAACTGTTTCATAAATCCAGAAAAAGTGTACCAGAAAGTTGCATTACAACTTACTTGTACCGTTATATCAATATAAAGCCAATTTTTCCTTCATCAAATTCAGATGCACTTTGCAAGCCTTTTGCTATCACGCACCAGGAAGAAATACCCACTTGACCACGACCTGCACTACTGAATATTGATCGCTGTGGTTACCATTCTTTCCATCTTCTCTACTAGGTACGAGTGTTGTGATGTTCTAGTGCGCTCCGGTTTATAGTGTAGAGTGTTCAGTTGGGCGAACAAATGATTATTGGATTTTTATACTAATTCCTAGTTTCTTTGAGAATACTGACTTCCATTTATGATGTTCGTATAATCATAGGAAGTTATCAAGTATGTGTTTTTAAATTATCAGGAATGGCAAAATAGCTTATAGGTTGCTCTATGGACTAGCGAACACTTTGAAGAAAAGACTTCAAATCAATAAAACAACAAGGATCAACTTTAATCCTTGCTCTTTATCTATCTGTTCACATCATGCTTTGCTGCTGCGATGGGCAGAACACATAACCTAATTTGAGAAAAACGGCAAAGTTATTTATGAATTGTTTTTGTTATGAAAAATTGCAGCTTCAACGTGTGTGTATATATAAAAGATGCTGCCACTACCACTTGGTTTAAGAAATTTCGTCCCTTTTATATCTAAAAGTAAAATAAAGTGTAATGGACTGTAAAGGTTTACGATAGTTAAGAAATGTTTAAAGAGATAGCTGATATATTATTTATAGCCCATCTGTAGCCATATTGGTTGATTGCATAGTAAGATGGAGCGAGGGGTAAGAAATACTTCGCGAGCTATTACAGCTAATTCTTAAGCACAGGAACGATAAATTGTTTTTTACGACACAGATCTGTTCTTGTTTCTCTGCAACACAAATGCTAAACCTTTTAACTTGTTGGCTACCAGCCAAGTTTTCGTCATGGAGCTGGAAATTTTGTAACATTAGAATCATCACTGGTCTACATTATATCAGTTTTCTGTTGGTACTGTTTTTGCTTTACCACTAAGTTATTAGTGCACTGTATAGAATACGAGAGTTGCGTGGTAAGACGTTAATACCTGTAATAAGAATTAAATGAATGAGGTATGTAGCCGTGTCGAATTATTTGATCCCAAAGCGCATATTATTAAATAGACTGGAAACAACATATTTTTTATTATTTATTTGCTATCGGCAGTAACTATATATTTGAAATGTTTTTATTGCAGATGATTTGGCCTTTATTAGACCGAAAATGCAGGGTGAATTTAATGTTTAGTACATATTTAGGCACTTGATGATTACCTTTTTCTTTTCCATCTTTTTTTTAAGAAAATTGGATTGTTTTGGATTTAGCCGAAACCGAGCTGCAACCAAAATATATTTATTCGATTTCATCGATTTTTTGTTTCAGTGGACAAACGGGTAAAAAAAACCGAAGTTTTTATAAGATACTGTAAAACTTTCGTCTGAGATCCAAAATTGTTCTTGAAGAAAAAAAAAAACAGATCGAACCCAAAATATTCCACTTGAAAGCGAAGCTTAACCTTAACTGAGGTTCGGGAAATTTTCAAAGAAAACGTCTCCACCATTTGAAAGGATATGAATGCCTTAAATGGTAAGACTAGCGTTAAAATGTCAAGTGCCAGCGGATGTAGCCAAGTTTTTTTTTCTACCTTTCGCTGAACAGTATGCTGATATTACAGATGAGATATATAATTGTTAATACAGACGTCTTGTGATTTCAGTTGCTCTGACAATTAAATTAGTGACTATCGTAGCGTTACACTGTACTGCTTCTTCTGAATGTTCCTAAAGTTATGGTAATTATGGACGTGACTCAAATTTCATTAACGGCTTATGGATGAGGATGTCAGTCTGTGGTGGAAACAATACCGTTTTTTCCATTAGCTGTCCTGGTTGGCTAAGTGGATAGCGTGTCCACTCTCTAATCAACAGGTTGCGGGTTCGAATACCACAATCTGTGCATTCACAAAATATCCATGCTGCTGTAACAATGATAGATGATTTTTTTTCCCCGGGGAAAAAATTTTTAGTGGGGAAAAAATATCCTGTTTATTTAGAGGCCTTGAAGTGGCTTGATGAAGTGCTGAGTTTGTTTTCTAAAGTAGGGTTTCTGTACTATCTAATCCTTAGACCATCCTACGGTACTAATGTACTTAAGTTTACGCACTTCCTTTGGTGGGAGTCCTAAACATCTGTGTACTTCATTCTGTAGGACTTCGTGCCATTTTTCGTTCGGTTGAAAATACCTGTAATCGAATTCCGTCTAGAATGCATGGGACCTTTATAAGGACTTCTTCTATTATAGGTGTCACTCCCTGAAACTCACGGATTTTTAACCCGAAAAATAAATAAACCAGAGAACATACTCAATTACTAGACATAATATAGCTGCTTCATTAGCTTTAGTTGCTTCGGTTATATTTACAGCAAAATCCAATTGTGTTGTATTCGCCCTGATTTTTATTTTTAATATACATCCTACATTTAAAGAGAAGCTACATTAGAAATAGTACATGCCGTGTCCTTGTAACAGATTTGGCAGTTATTTGTTTTTATCATTTTCGTTAATCTTTTGCTGTCATTAAAAAGAGAAGGATAAGCCCACCACAGAAGGGAACCCAGAAATGTCCTTATATTGATTGCCACGTGAGCAGAAACATTGTAATGCATGAGTCGCTAACAGAATGTTCCAAATCTGATCTCAACGCTTGATTCAATCCAGTCGGCTGAGTCTTCTGTAATCACACAAAGAGAGCGAACACAAACTTCATATTTTTTTTTTTTTTTTACTTTAGCCAAGTCTGTGGTAATTATGGACTCTGGACTATGCACTTTGTCCACTCGTTTTGGATTGTAGGTTTCTGGTTGTCCGCTGCTAGTATCTTCTTCAATATACTTCCGGTCTTCTTCTGTGTTCTGGTCAGATCCTCATCCCATTAAGCTGGTCTTAACATTTCTTGTATGCTAGTAGGAGCTTTTTTCTGGTTTTACACACAACTTGATGTTGACGGTCTGTTTTACTGCTGAGTTACTGACACACAGTGCACGTGCACAGGAAACCATAACACAGTCTCAGCTGGTTAGGTTAGCGGGACTGCCAAGGTCACAACACTCCAGTGCGTCTTTGACAAACGATGCTCGGTCTGCATATTGCGTATTTTTATTTCACTCTCATTATTTTATTGTTGCACGATATTATATAATTTCAAAGAAGATAAAGTAACATAAGATGTTATTAATTTTGCATGATAGCGTGACCTAACGTAACGAGTTTTGTTAAACAGTTTGTAACATGTTCCGTTAGGTGGAGCTTTCGGATATTTTAGATCGAGATGCACTCTTGCATTGAACTTTATTCTCTAAGAGACTATTGAAGAAAGAATCAGTTCACTTTATGGAGACAAATTACAGGAAATACTACAGTATATACATACAACTTCTGTTGTATGTATATACTGCGGATGAAATTTACCGGTTATGTTTTGTGCAATTTTTTAATAGAAATTTGCCAACTTCTTAAATCATAAAATAACGAGACGCAAAAGCATTATAAAACTGTAATTTATTTAAAATAAAGAAATGTACTTTTAAGGATAATTGCTTTTATTTTAGACGTTGAGCAGTAAAGATCGCAGATTTATTGCAGTTTTTGTGAACTGCAATAAAAGAACCTTTATAACTAAGATGAAAAGCCAAAATTCTATTTTTTTCTGGCGAGGTTGATATAAGGGGATAAAAATCCCTTCTTGTTTTTCAGCCAGTAAGCGAAACTAAGATCGAACACTACGATCTGTAACGTTTCATGCCGACGAACTGTCAGCGTATCCAAGCGTAAGTGACCACTTGGTAGGCTGATAGTTCGTCGGCATGAAACGTTACAGATCGTAGTGTTCGATCTTAGTTTCGCTTACTGGCTGAAAAACAAGAAGGGATTTTTATCCCCTTAACTTATTAAAAAGAACCTTTAGTTGAGTAAGATTCTGATGAATTTCCGTAGCTCAACCGGGATCGATACCCTCGGTTGGAAAGACCCGGGTATGAATCCCGTCTAGATCGCGAACAGTATTTATGAGGGCATTTCAGCTGAAGGTCAGTAGCCTTTCTCATTAGGAAGTAGCAGAGTTTCTTTCTCCCCTCCAAAATGTTCGTTTTTTTTTTTTATCCCTCAATCCCACAGGAGAACACACGCAATTTACATACAGTATACAATGTAGGCATAAGACTAACCACTTAATCTTATTGAAATTATGGTTACCGAAGCCAAGAATACTTGTATTTTTGGTCTTGTGAACGTCACTGATAAAAAATTGTAGCGAATGGAGATGCAATAAACATAACGTCATAAGTTAAGTTAATACGGCATCTGCTAGTATTTTGAGGAACACGGATGCAAAAGCTTTGAATTTTTATACGTTCATTTATTGCATAAATGAGATTTGCACAATCTTATTCCATTTCGCATTCTATTTCGGTGTCACTGCTGCTGTGGATGTCCATTCCTTAGGAGATCATCAAAAACGATCAGACAATATCTGTGAGATCCATTGAGTAGATTTTCTACATCCTGTTTTTTATCTATGAAAATAACATTTCTGTCAGTCATTCTAAGTTGTTGAATTTTACATTCATCTCGTTTTTCACTTCACATTCGCACTTTAGTTCTCTCCGTTCTTAGGATTCTGTTCACTCGAGGTAAACATGATTTAACTTTCTTTTGCTTATATTCAATTTCGGTTTAGAAGACTGAGCGGAGCAACTTATTGAATACTAAACGAAATGTTCACAGGAGAGTGTATATAAAATTCCACAAAGGGAATGGACGCATAACTACTGATTCTTTTTATTATACTCTTCTATAGTTGCATGAAATTGTGAACCTTATTTACGAGTTGCTTTTGCCTATGAAGTAGGTTCATAACAAAATCCATTAAAAGTTTTAGACATTGCTAAGATTAAAATTGGACATTTGATATGAATTGTAAATGGGAGAACGATGGTGGTTATATTAATTGAAAATTGGTATTAATAAATGAAGAATTCACTTTTATTAAATAGGATTGTGAAAAGTATTGGAACAACGTTATGCCGTTAGCATATGTAATATATTCACTGCATGTCATCCTGTTTCCATATAAGGAAAAAAGCGAAGTTCTGTATAACGTGCGACGCGTATTTTTTTATACTCATCTTGCAAGACAGGTGTTTAATAAATATTTTTGAAATTTATCTAATCATTTTGGTTGTGAATGTTTTGGCAGCGAATGCTCTGTTATTGGGGAGAATATTTATGTTGAAAGTTATTTCAATGTTGTTGTTGTTGTATGGGATCCCCCCAATTTTCCTCATCCGTCCCTTAGGAGCTGAGCCCTCCAATGAGAGATTTTAAGTATGTATTTTTGACTGTAGTCCGATTTATGCCCAATAAAGTTTCGTATAGGAAATGGTGATGATTTCGTTTCTCTAAAGCGAAAAGTGCACGAAGTTCTTGAATTTAACAGAATCATGTCATTAATGTCATTATTGCAAACTAAAGACTTCTATTTCAGAAGTCCTTAGCTTGTTTATAGAATTGCAGTTTTATTATTGGATAGATTGCCCTTACAAAAACTCTGCTGTAAATCAATGTTCACGCTGTTCGTATAGTCGTCTGTCGTCCAGAAGTGTGTTGCTTTCCATTTCTTAAATATAGCATTTCGTTCGATTTACTAGTCTTTAGTGTATCGATTCTAGGCTAGCTTTTTGATTGCTACATAAAATGAATATTTTATGACTATTCATATGCCAACCTAGATATTGATGTTTCCTCCCATTTTTATTCGCTTTCTTAGGAAGCGAAAATAATACTATCAACTGTTGTGTATTCAACAGTTGATAGTATTTTTTAGATAGAACCACAGTATGGGACCTTCTGAATGGCATCCAAAGGATGCTGTCACAGAAAATAATAATAACAAAAATTGGCGAGTTTTGCGTGGATGTGATATTTGTATATTAGACAAGCGAGGGAATAAACTGTTATTTATGATGAAGAATAGTTAATTGTGCTATTTTAATGCTTCCTCTTTAATAAATAATGCATATATAATCTGTTATTCTGTTTTTAGATTTTGTTATCATTAGTGTATCCATTTTGCTATCATTATCATGCATTTCTTATTATAGAAAAGAAAATATTACAGTTAATTATTACAGCGTTATTTAAAAATTATACACATTTATGATTATTTTAATTTTTATGTTCAGTCTTTTCAGTGCGAGCGGATTTCTATATTTATCTGTTATTTTCATTCCTTTCAGTATTCTGTTATATCTGTTTCTAGAATAAAGATGGTTATTCTCTCTCTCTCTCTCACAACACACACACACATACACAATCATTTTCTCACAGTGTTGTTCTCAGCAAAGACCGTAATTAGGCCTGTTTTCATCTGGGTTTTAAGTAATCCTGTCATCTTGAGTGAAGAAAGCAGGTTTATTTTATTTCATTTCGAAAGGCAAAAAATCCGATTCGACATACACTCTACGACCATAAGTTGGCATAGACAATAAATTCCTTATTCCTCTACACTTTCAATCGATAATACGATTTAACCAAGAAGTTGATAAGAAGATCTAAATGAGCATTACATTTTTTTAAAAATATTAAACCGTTGACAAATATTCAGCTGGCCCCTTATGTATGACTCTTAAGTATCGGTTTGTTACCTTTAAAATATATCTGAGTCAAATTTTTAGCTGGAAGTGGGATTCTTAGCATAAAGTTAAGTGATTAGATGCGCACTGCGAAATGAACTCTCTGCTCATTCTATAGCATGAAGCTGATTAAATTCGCATACTATATTAAAACGGCCATAGAAAGCAGATATTTTCATTGATTATTGGTAATAGTAATCGTTAGTTTAAAATAAATATATTTATTTAAACGCTAAGTATTATTACTATGAGTCCATTTTCATTTTTGGGATACTTATTCGAATGAAAATTGAAATCCGAATATAATTGGATTAATCAATTTCGTGGTTTTCTTAATCGGTGTTGACATCACGTCACCTGTATATATGTAACACAGAGGTGTTGAGCATTCTTAAAGTGGCTATAGTTAACTGCTTGAATTTACAACCAAAACATATACGTATATGAAGCCCTACTGTGCTCTTCACGAACCCTACTACCCGAGTATGAGACGGTTAACCTGCTCTTTAAAGGGATAAAATCAGCATTTGTTTCTGAGTTTCATTTTCTGTCTTGCGTTTGTTTTCTGCTCAGTTTTTTTTTTTTTTTTTTTGAAGACCAATTTCTACTTTTAATCATAATATAGTCATCAGTAATGATAAAACAGCTTGTTTGAAGAAATATTTTAATTGTTTTTTATTATGTTAAATGAAATGCGTAAAAATATATAAATATGTACTCCACTAGTTACGAAAAAATGGTAAACTTAACAGCTGCTAGAATTGAAAGAATGTCTTCTTTCATTTCACTCAGTGGTTTCTGGCTATTTAATAGCAAATGTCCTTTGGTCAGAAAAATCTGACATCTACTCTCAGTAAATCGGGAATCTTAATAACGTTATAGAAGGAATGGACTGGACCTTTCTTGAAAGTTAACAGTAAATCTTTAGATTATTTCTTCAAAAGTAGAATTTGAAGTTTGTATCACAGGAAATCAGATATAATCAACAATTAATTTTGAACACCAAATTTCATTAAATTCCATCGAGCCAGAGAAGGAAATATTGTGATTATGAATTGATTTTCCAAAACATACGTTCAATTATAATGAGCAAATTAAAAAAAAAAAATCAGAAATCGCAACTAGTGAATTTTTGGTCAAGTAGTGAGCTCCTCTTTTTACAAGAATCATTAGGGCCAGAATGTAAGTTTTTTTTCGTGAAAACTCGCCTGCAAATTTAAGTTATACAAAGAACTATGGAATAATGGTACTTCCTTTAAAATTTTGACGAGTGTGACAAAACATAAATCGCATGTTTCGTTTCGTGCTTATTTTACGCTAGGCATAATTTTGTTTTACAGTTGTGCATTTCAGTCGGACAAATAGTCTGAAATGATTGAAACGACGAGACAAATTTAATAGGGATGCTAAATACCACATTTTATTAATTTACAGTTGGTGCAGAATTAATCTTATTTCGAAATCATTTGAAAAATTTTTTACCAATAAAATTGATTTGTTGACACAAAAATTGATTGAACACTGCAGACATATTTACATGAACCACTTAAATCCCTAATTTTTTTTTTTAATTAAATTCTACCTTTCCGAAATAGAAATACTAAAGTGTATAAGTTTGACATATTTTGCCCCTTTATACTGCCGCTGCAACTAGTCACATCGAAGCAAAAATCGGCATGACTTGACTGTTCCAAGTCCTAAATTTGATTGTAATTTGCTCTTCCCAGAATAACTTGGGTACCGTTGGTAGGGCGGGAAAAAAATTAAACAAAATAAAAATATATATACATTTCGTAACATAGACAGAATGTCACGTAATATTTCATAGCAACCGTTTCCCCCCCCCCCCTCCCCTGTGTAACCGAGTTGTATGACACCGTTCACTGCTTCTTGGATCCAAGTATTCTGTGTGTGTCTGACTTACACTACTGATATTCTTTTGAATAATGATAATAATAAACACGTCATGGCAATGCTTTAGTCCACCTTGAGTTTCAAAGATTAGTATATGATAGCCTCACGGAAATTTCATATTTATTTCCTTTTCCTGTAGCCGAAGTGTATAGTGTAGAGTTAACTATAGAACATAATAATAAACATATTTCATACGCATAATCAGGGGCGCGCCGAGGTATTTGCCACTCGAGTGCAAACTTTTATCGGCCGCCCCTTAAAAAAAATTACTAAAAGAAATTGCCTGTAGCATTTACTATAATAAATAAAATAACAATTTATGCTAACCAAACGTTATACAGGGTGTTCGGGATAAATTTGACATATTTATAATTAATTATATTTTTCCGTAAGTTACATGTATTAACACACACTTCTCTTCATTTAAAAGTTTGGACCCTTCTTCATTCACATACAAGATGTCAGAAAGGATGGATAGCTGGAACCCACCTGAATCATGGAAGAGAATAACTTGTATCATGATGATTCGTGCCCGCCATCAAAATAAGGATATTACGACTGCTGCCCAATGCTCCCTGAATACAGTAAAAACAATCAGGCATGAACTAGAGACTTGCAATGGTGACTACGAGGATGTAGCAAGAAGAAAGATCCCTAGCAGACGATCTGATTGCGTTCGTACAGCAGAATTCCTCGCAAATCTGCAGGAACAGGTGTTGAAGAACCCTGGCATTGGAATTCGGGCTTTGTTCGTGGAGTTGCTAACTGTAGTCAAGCCCTGGATAACAAGGGTAGCCAATGGTAGGCCGTATGTATGGCAGCAGGATTCGACCCCTTGCCACACCTCTGGGAAAAGTCAAAAATGGTTGTCTGAAAATTTCTACGACTTCACCAGTCCAAATGTTTGGCCTCCAAACTCCCCAGACCTTAACCCCATGGATTATTTTGTATGGGGCGCAGTTGAAAAAGACACCAATCGCACTTCCAGTAATACAAAAGCCCAGTTAATGGATAAAATTAAAACAGTTTTTGCGGCCCTTCCCAGGGAGACTGTAGCATCAGCTTGTTCGAGGTTCCGAAGCAGAATTGAAGCTGTGATCGATGCTAATGGTGGTTATTTTGAGTAAATCTTGTTGATAGTATTGTAATTAACTCTGCCTGTAATGTTTTTTTGTCAATTCATTAAATTTAATAGATACAAAGAAGATTTTCTTTTTCCTTACGAAACTGTCAAATTTATCCCGAACACCCTGTATGTCTTATTTATTAAAAACACAGAATACATAGTTTCGTATAGTTATTTTTAACATTTTTTCAGAAACAAACAAAAAAAGAACAACAATTATTTCTTATTGTTGTTTATATAAACAAAGATTAATTGCACATGCCTTTATGTAAAATTTACTTGACGTCATTTTTTGTAGCAAAATCATTTATTATATCCTCCATATCTAAATTAGTAGCAATTTGATGTTCTATGCTAATAAGACTTTAATTGTTGTCTATCCTGTGTCATTGTATAGCGGAGATGATTTTTTTATAATTTTCAGCTTTGAAAAGGATCATTCGCCAGTTGCAACAGTCACAAGTATTGTTAAATAAATTCTTAGTGTTATTGACAAATTGGGGAAAACACCAAGAAGATCATTCGAAAATATATACTCAAGTACCGAAAATGCGTTCATATTCGGATTAAGATAGATTAAAATATTTTCTATTTCCTCGCATAATTCGCATAATTCCAAGGAGTTTATATCAGAATCTTTATCATCTATCAATTTTATCTCCGAATCTTTACAATATTTTAATTTTTCTTTTTTCTCCATTGGTTTTAATAAATAAACGTCATTTAAAAATTCAAAAACATCATTATGTTCTTTCAATAATGTAAATCTTTCATCAAGTTTTGAAATGGCTATATCAATTATAATTAAATAAAAATTGACTTTGAAATTTTGTTCTTGTGATTCAATAACTCATCTTCACTTTCCTACGAGAATAATCTTTTTGTTTTCCGAGGTCTGACTATTGGCATACAAGGAAAAATTGAATCACAATCCACTTATTTGCAATCTACAATTGCTACAAAGGATTGCTTCTACAATCCTTTAAATAAGTTTTTAAGTCTATCAACATTTTCATTATTATAGACATAATTACGTCCGGTTTTTATATCAAATTAGTTATAACATTAATTTTCGATAAGATTTGGTGTCATATAACAAGAGAACATATGAATTTGAAAGATTTAATTTTTAATAATAATGATTCATCTTCGTTCCTTGTGTCGCTATCTCTTGATTTATCTTGATATAAAATGTATAAAGTATCGTATATTTTATCTAAATTATACCTTAAAGCTTTAACAGCGTCTATGCGGCTTGACCATCTCGTATCACAAACTTTTTAACAGTAAAACTTGGGCATTCCTCTTTTAAAATTTTCCAACGATAGGCTGATTTAGAAAAAAAATTATATATTTCTTGAATTAATGAAAAAAAAAATACCATTTCACGCGGAATACTTGCGGCATCATTTACAACTAGATTAAGCGTATGAGCGGCACATGGTACGTAAAACGCTCTCGGGTTCATATCTAATATTCTCTTTTGGAGACCCTGATTTTTGTCCTTCATGTTTTCCCCGTTATCATATGCTTGAGCACATAAATCGTAAAGATTTATATTTTCTGATTGCAAAAAATCTACAACAAAATTTGTTAAACCTTCGCCTGTTGAGTTAATAATTGAATAAAATTGTGAAAAGTGTTCTCTGATTTCTATTTTCTTGTTGTCATTATCGAGCAAAACAAATCTTACACCGATACTTAATTGATTTTCGTGAGATGCGTCTGGAGTGATGTCTAAAATGATAGCGTAATATTTATTTAATTTTAGCATTTTAACAATATTAGATTTATTTTTTCTCTTATTATTGAAATTATTTCGTTTTGCATTTTTGCGCCTAAATGTGGCATTTTGTTCTTATCGGTTTGTATTCGACTCGCCATTATAATTTGCCATTACATTATCGAATTTTGCTACAGTTTCTATTAATTTAAAAAAAAATTACCGTTGCTATATTCAAAAAGTTCATTACTGTTACCTCTGAAAGTTAAATTTTGTCCTGCTAAAAATTGAACTGTATAAATAATCCTTTCTATTATCGATTTCCAATGATTATTTTCAGTTTTATTAATTGTTCATTTACCGCATCTATTGTATTATTATTTATAAATAACTTTTTTCAATCGATCCATGACTTGTAACATTTAATATATGCTTCACTTTTTTTCACGGCGCTCTAATGTTCTCGATAAATGTTGCCAATCGCAATAACCAATTGCATCATTGAACGCATTAATTTTATCGTTAAAAAGTTTACAAGGAAAACAATACAGTATACTGAATTTTTCGTTTAGGATACAATAAACAATTTCTTTGTATGTGTTTTCGTTATTACTTAATCGTTTATAGTAATAATCTGCTGAAAATGATCTGTTATTTTTCATCTTTTGGAAAATCAATAACATATATTTGTTTTGGTCAAAAACAAATATATGATATTTGTTTTGTCATTTCGGTAAAGGCCACTTTCCTGGATCATGATAATCTTGCTCAAGGATAGAATTCATAAGAGAGTTTTCAGTTGTTATGCTTGTATTGCACACGCTTTTGTCACCTGTTTCTTCCGGTGAACCGAGTGAACTGTTGAGAGTTTCAGAAGTGAAAAATAAATTTTCTAAGCATCGGTTTTTAGCAGCTATAGAATCTTCAGTTAAAATGTATGGCAGAAGAAGAAGAATCTTCAAAATTTTCTCGAGCAACTGAAGATTTGTCTGTACATGAAGATGTAGATGCAAAATAATTGGAAATAGGAGTCGTAATTTTTTTTTACATTTTCTTCTTTCTGTGCTCTTCGTTTTCTGTATTCTGCTCCAGAAAATCTTTTTCTTCTGTCTGACATCTAAAAGTAAGGGTTAATATTATTATAATTAGTTAAATTTTACGATGTAGGATATACCAAGAAATGAATATTATTACTATTAATGATTATTCTGCATTGTATAATCCAAATTAGATATTAGCTACATAAAATAAATATTTGATATTTGTTTCTTACCGCCCTATCAATGTTGTCGCCCGGGTGTGGTGCACCCTTTGCTCCCTCGGATTGGCGCGGCCCTGCGCATAATAATAATTTCACTAGCAAATAACATTTAAAAGTTTTCGAAGTTTGTTATACAATACCGTTATAAAACACTCGCGTATCGACATGTTTGGTTTATTACTAATCGTTGATTAACGAGCTGTATGTATGCTAAAGCGTTATAATGAATGCTGTTAATTTGCTTACTGGGGGGATAAACGACTCGACTTGTTAAAGTTAAATTAAATTATATACTAGATGATTCGAATACCTTCATAATTTAATATTAACTGCTAGTTTATATGTTCCATAATATAAGAAACAAAAAAAGTTTAAGTTTATATTAGAATTGTAACATCCGAGTCCAGTTTACATTTACGATGCTTCTAGATCTCACGATTCCTATCCTATCCTATTCCCTCAGCCATACGGCTGGTGGTGGTAGCTATATGCTATCATACTAGGGAGATGATTATGAGCAAGGTGATTTCCCGTTGCCTTCCTTACCAATCTCACGATTGTTATGAGTTAAACTCGCATTCTTCATGCAGTCTAGTATTATTTGTTTATTTTTAAAAGTTCGGCTACGGTAAACAACTATTTATTTATGCTAGACCCAGCAGCGGTAAGCCGCAGCATCGACGGCATATCCTGGATTGTTGGAATTCTTTATTTTCATTAATGTCGTCTCTCTGGTGGGCTCACCGCGTACCAGATATGTTTCTTGATATGTTTAGTGAACTGGTAATATTCCATCATTGCCAGGTAACGAAATAGCAACTTAACGGACAAATACGGTCAGGTAGTTGATCAAGGATTATGAATCCTGTGCGCCGTTTTGTCACTGTTGATCAATCAAGTGGAAATTGTTTATTACTGTTTCTTGTCAACGAAGTTATGGATGAGATCGGCCAACATTAGTTCGTTCAATTATATACGCTGTGAATGGAGAAACTAATAGACCAATGCAACTGATTTTGTTAGTGTATAATGTTTTTTTATATTATCGGAAACATTGTGGCATCACTAGCTAAGTTTATTCTCTTCAAGCTGTTGTTTTCATAATCGAAAATTCAAGTACAGGTAACTCTCGTTATACGCGGAGGTTGCGTTCTCGCGTATATCGAAAACGCGTAAAACGGGAGATATAACATAGGATAATACAGGTTACTTTCCCAAACGAGCATGACTCCGATTTTTCAAGATTAATTTAATCGAAAGTGCACTTATTTTTCATACATATTAAGGCATAAGAGTAATAAATAAAATATTCAGTTCGTATAAAGCAAATAACAATTAAGGTAGTTCTTCATTTTCAGAATTAGTACACATAACGACATCTTCTTTAGCTGGCATGCTGAAGTTGAAGGCTGCTTTTCATGAATCACTCAATGGAAACCTGACTTACAGTTTTCAACTTCTCTGTTTGCAGACATTCATTGTGGCATTTAAGGGCGTTTTCAATCTCCTTTATCATGTTCTTCGAAGAGAGCGATGGCATTGTCAATCAACTTAAAAGCTTCAGACATGACCATCATTATGAGAGTTTGCAGAGGCTGAGCCTCTGAAAACTCTCACACAATAAGGGATCTGGTCCATAGGATTTGACTCAGATTCCTCACCGATGTGCTTTTCCATTATCCAGAAGATCTTAATTTCTCATGGCGCAGAAGCTATTTTGAATACAGTACTACCTTTACGGACCAAAACGGTCACTGAGCCACTAAGTACAGCGGACGGTAGTACGAAACAACGTTCATCCATGGAAGTTTCCACAACTTTGGATAGGAAACAGTGATAGTCCTTCTGTACAGAAACAAAACCGCGTATATGCGAAAACGCGGATAAAACGAGAGTTATCTATATATGTATATATTTGTGTGTGAATTCTATTTATCCATTTTGTTATGACAATATATGCTGATCTATACAATAATCCATAAACATCCATCCGTGATGCATTTTAGAGGTGATCTCACTTAAAGTTCACATCTGAAAATTAGCACACAAAAGAATATTTTATCTGAAACCCATATATTATGATTTTGTTACATAGAATGAGAAAACGTAGTTTATTTTATATGCAAATACATTTGAAATCGAAGGCAAATATATGTAGATTTGATTTATACATTGAACTATACATTAAATCAAACATTTAATAAACCGAAAACAAATCGACTATCTGTAACTTATTGAATATTCTTCCGACAAAGAAGGCGTTGACATCGCCATTGCTTTCTTAGATATCAGTTTTGTTATAATAGGATGGCATAGTCTATCTTATTATTTTTATAAATACTTACGTAATATTAACGTTGTTGCCATCATTTGCCCCATTTCATTTCATTTACAAGAAAACTTTCACAAAACTGATTCATCTTCTGTTTGTGTAATTAGTTACATAAGAATTGTTTTTCTTATTCATTTGGAACCCTGTATTTTGAAAAGCGTTATGTGTACCAAAAGTCATATTAAACTAATGAGTTTTTCTCTTTTTCAAAACTGTACTGAGTACAAAAATTCTTATCTGTTTCATCGCGAATATCTGTTAAAGCTCGATATTACGTCTCTCTCGTCCAGCTTTTCTCTTTATAGTGCAAGTACTAAGAAAGTGGTAGTTGAATGACC
Source organism: Typopeltis vanoorti (assembly GCF_054136105.1). Taxonomy (NCBI): domain Eukaryota; kingdom Metazoa; phylum Arthropoda; class Arachnida; order Uropygi; family Thelyphonidae; genus Typopeltis; species Typopeltis vanoorti. Next base: position 83,749,713 of record NC_143562.1, read on the forward strand.
GAAGTTATCCGTAGATCATTTATATTCCCTAAGCACTTTAAAGTCTTTTATAGCGCCTACGTGTCAGTCGTCAGACTTGAAGATGGTCGTGATAAATCTGTTAGGCGTTCTTCCATATCGAACATGCTTCAGGAAAGCTTTATTCTCATTAAGACCGTCGTAAGAATAAATGTTACTGATCTTTGGATGCAGTGGGTCCGTCGCCCGATAGAATTGGCAATTTCGTGATGCCTGTGCATAATGACTCAAAGTAATTGCGTGCATAATCGTTCTGAGCAACTGTTACTTGCACCGACTGGGCAAAAGATGGGGATCGCTCTCGATTCTTTCATTATCATCATAATTATAAGCCAAGAAAAATTCCAGTTTCATAGTTCATAATTATTTGAACTTTAAAAGTTTCAGCAATGACCTTTTCTGTTATTTTTATATTATTACGGTATTCACAGTGCTTCATTTGGATTTTATGATTTAGTTGCAGTCTAGTCCGTACAACATTTAATATAAACAATGTGTTGGATGCAGTTAATGTTTTGCAATCTTGAAATCGTGCAATAATGATCGTCACAACGCTGTTCTAGACGTTTTGTTTGGTCTCTAGAGTTTACTTGCAAGTTTTCTTCCCTCGTTTCTTTTTCCTGTTTCATCTTGTTACCGCGTGAACTGCGTACACATTCCTCGATCAGTCTTCTAGATACGTGTAAGGTTTTAATGTAATTCGCTGAATCCCAGTTGTCATCTGTAGCAGTGTGTAATAAAGGTTGTCTGGATTTGGTAGTATATTTCATAATAATATACGGCAAGGTACTCATTACCTCAAGGAAATGTAATTTTTAGCTATAATGCAATACATACTAGGTAGTTGACTTCACAATGTCTTTAAATCCACTCCGGTTCCTTTCCCATCAATTCGGCTAAAATTCCTTTATAGCAACATGAACCTTATGCTATAGGCAGCCCAGTATATTCTCCAAAAGCAACGCAGGGTGTTGTGAAGAGATGCATACAGCGCTTGAACTTTCGCATGTTTTGTTCTCCAGATATACCGAAATAGCTGAAAAATTCTCCAGTTTAATGCAGTATTCTTAGAAATGTTTATTGCATTCACGGTATCTCAACTTTTATTCTGCCTTTTGAATTAATCATGCCTTTCTTCCCTACTATTTTCTCTCTAGTAGGATAGCACAAGCAGCTGGGCATTTATACAGCGCATAATGATGGAATTCATTTTCATAAGCTGCTGAAAGTTAGTTGGTGATAAGAGATAGCTATACTTCTGTTAATTTGAACGATTCTATGCACCCTTGCATACAAGCGAATCTTTTCATTGTTACTAATTCTTTGCTGAATTCTGTTTTGAAGAGAGCTTTTTTTTTGTTGTTGTTTACGCTTTGTTTCCTGTCATGTAATCTATATGAAACGCTGGATTTATATCTTGATATTTAAACCAAACACGCTGCGGTGTTCTTTCTCTATAAAAAGTTTCCTTTGTTGACAAAGACAGATGCTAAGCAAGGTTTCCATGGCAACCTACAGGTTTCCATTTAACAAGTTTGTGGTAAGATCCTCGAATACGTTCAAACGTTATTCGAGTCCAAATTAGGTCACAAATATTCTTTGGAATTGAGTAAAGAAATGAATTAACTTATACGTGATAATTTAGCTGTTAACGGATGGTTTTGTCATCTATCTATCTATTCTATTCCCTCAGGCATATGGATGGTGGGGAAATGACTATGAGCAAGGTGGTTTACCGTTGCCTTCCTTGTGGTTTATCATAAATTAGAATATTTCTAATGAACATACTTGTTTTGTACTGAAGTCGGTGCTGATAATCTTTTGCGAAATATTGAAACAAAAATGTAACATACAGCTTTACTGTCTTTCATGCAACTTTCTCACTTTTTTTAGCAAAGTAAAATCGGTTGATACGTTACTGAGTTCGGATTTTTTTAATAGAATGCATTTTTTCCTATTGGCATTGGTGATGGATTTCACTCTATTTTCATCTCATTTGAAACAGTTAAAAACTTTTATATCTCGGTATCATTATTATTATTACTATTATGGTGTGGATTATCGTAAAGTGTGTGTGTGTGTATAACAATATGTAAGCTCTGTCATATCTCTCTTTTTAGTTTTGGCCACTAGTCCATTTTTTTCAGCATGTTACGTGCTACTTCAGTAGAACTGAAGTTGCACGTACTGCCTACTAATGAGTTAAAGTGCATTGCAGCTGAGTTTTGGAGAGGAATTATATAAACAAATGCTACTTCGATTTTTATCTATGCATCGCATAATGTAATGGACGAGTTTCTATTCATTTGAAATATATGAAGAAGCATCTACAAGAAGAAGACTCGCTACTACTCTTCGATTCTTTAACTAATTTTGTTTATCGACTACAGCGATAATTGACAGATTCTTTTCATTTCATATCATTTTGATACTATTCTACTACTGGGCCTATGAAGTTTTTTTTTGAAGTTAAATGATTTATTGAATTTAGCTTTACAATAGGCTGCATTAAAAAGGTATTCATGTGTTCAAACATTTGTCTTTCTTTGGGAACCAGCTAGAGATTTCTGGTCAAGTCTATATCACAGCATTTTTTGTGATAATCGAATCCTTCATGAAACCCAAAGGTCTCCGCTTTGAAAGGTCTTCAAAAACCTTGTAGTAATCTACAGTTTCTGACAGCAGTCCCAGGATATGTTTTATACATTAAAGAATGTGATTTCGCTTCATCTTCTTAGCGTAACCACTTTGAATTCCTTGAACTTTGTCTTGCAAACACGTCTTGATTGTGTTTAGTTAATCCTGCGGAGGTCGCGGTCGAAAAAATTGCAGCGTAGGTCGCATGCAACTGAGAGATACATTCATTACTAGTATGTGTAAAAAATGCGATAAAACTTTAAAAAAAAACACTGCAAATATCATACATGATGGTTTATTTATTTTCAGTTACAATATAGAAATTATTGAAAAAAAAAGAAACAAATAATAAAAAAAACTAAACCAATACTATACTGACATCGGAGTTCGCGTTATCTCTCAGATACAATTTACTATCAAATATCACTTTCGCATTGGACTCTATCACTCTCATCATAGGACTCGAGTAACATTCGCTGAATCTCTTCAACATCTGATGGATTATCCAATTGATATATTTTCCAGGTCATTTTCAACGGTAAATAAAAAAAATAAAAAATAAATAAACCAATACTAAACTGACATCGAAGTTGGCAGTATCTCTTAGATACAAATACAATTTACTGTCTAATATCACAAACCCTTACATAACACGTATTAACCAAACTGACAGCAAAAACAGTGCGGAATATCACTCGTAACATACGCACGCGCAGCTAGTCATGACCTCCAAGCTATACGCAGAATATGTGTAAGAATATTTATATTAAACAATTTGCATGTATCTGTCAGATCAGCGCAGGGTTAATGATACAACAGAACTCTTTGCTGCAGTGCTTTTAATGTTTTCATCTCCCCCCCCCCCGTCTTCTGGTTTTCACTTCACGAAACAAAAAAAAAAAAAAAGTGGTGTGGTGTAGTTTGCCTTTCCCTTCATTTAAGGTCCATAAAGGGTGAGTGTATATAAATTATCCATAAAAAGAATTTAGTAGGAATAACAGAAAATGGTCAACAGAGCCGGACTAACTTTTCACGATGTAATGCCGATAACGGTATCCAGTCTCCGATTCTTCTTTGCAAGATAATTATGTTTTAAAAATAATCACATAATTTTTCTTCGTGTATGTTCAATTATAGAATTACACAACGCTAATTCACGTTGTGAATTGTGAAGATAGGCTTACCCAAATACTATATTTTAACTGCATGCCGACGTAAAGGTTAGAAAGAGTGCCTGGAGAATTACAGTTGGGAATGAAACAAATGATAACCGGTCTTGTAAATTAATTTTTAAGGGTATCTCTGATTTTTATTAGAACAGATGAGATGGCAAAGTAAAATGTTAGTTTTATTTTGCCATCTGTTCTTATAAACTCTCTTCGCAAACTAACTTTTAGTTGGGACAAACAGTCTACGAAGGAATTAACTTATTATATTAATTACATAAGACACCATTTCCTGGTTGAAAATAAAACTTCTTTATTACATTCATTGGAGGCCACCTGTGATGAAATAATTGATAGTGAATGAGATGATGTTTAAAAATGGGGGTGAATGTAAATGATGCGAAGAAAATAAGGAAATTCATTTAGAACGAGGCTGAAAAGCCACTTGTCTCTGATAGCTCGCTGGGCGAGTGGATTTCGGGAGCCCTGCACCTGATTATATTAAGAAGAACTCGAAAGTCTATAGTTAGTCTCACATTTAGACTATGAGATCTTTATAATTGCGATGTTATTTGTTTGGAAAAAAAAGCAATTTAGAACTAACATTTGGAGAGAATTTTTGCTTGGATAGCTTTGCCCGCAATCCTGTTTTCGGTATAACCCAGCTGGTTAAATGTAAACGTGATTGGCTGACTTTAATCAAGAAATGTACGAAGTTGTTGGAGAGATGACGAAGACAAACAGGTAGCTGAATGATTTCTAAATCATTGGCGAACATAAGCGTAGATTTTTTTTAATCTATGGAGTGCGGTAAACTTTGTAATTTTGCTTCGAATATAATAATCTTTGGTTAGCAGAACTACGAACTCAGTGCCCACTATTATTCATCATGCTGAGATCACATGCTTCCCGAAGTTATGTATTATATACTCATTAAACATCCAGTTCAGTATTACCGTTGTAAACAGCTGTGAAGATGGCTCATGTCCAACGGTGAGACCTATCTACAATAATATCGAAATATTTACTTATAGAGAAGGTAAAATCGAAGTGGATGAAGGGTTTACTTTAATGTACAAATTCTACCAAAGGCAATACGGATTTAGAAGCGTAATTTAAATGTTCTATAGCGAATCTAATTTACAATTAAAATCTTTTACTTGTTTAAACCGCACAAAATTGAGAATCTTATTGGAGTTGTAACGTGCAGGAGATGAACTTCTTGCATTGTAGATTCAAGTCCATATTATTCTATGAAGACGTTAGTATACACGTTCAGTTGTTAAATGTGTCTTAAAAGAGTGCAGTTTCACCTCTTTGTGCTACAAAGGCATGTACCAAATGGAGAATTTGAAGTTTTTTTATTAAAACTTTTTATTTTATAATGGTACTTTTTATTGGGTGCATTATATTTTTGAAAATATATCTGGGTTATGATCATTCCGATAAAAGAATAATTGTCCTGTACGCATTTTATTTTCTCAAGTAGCCGGTTCTCTTAACTTTTTAGATATTATTTAGCAGCCTTTGTCCTCTTGGAGAGATTCATGCGATCTTTAGCCAACATAAATAAGTCTAAGTGCACGAAATGGCAAGATAACCACTTTCAACCCATGTCCCTGATTCTGCCTAATACTGTGTGAAACGGTACCAGTTCTAGGTCATTTTTTTTCCAGTTATGGTGAGCAAAAAACACTCAATTGCACCCAAAGATCGACTAATTCCAGAATAACTGGCTGAAAAGGTCAGGAAAAGAAACGTTTCTCACCGGAGACAGAATCAAACTTCTGAGGTCTTTACTGCATATTTTTGGCAAGCATGGACATTAGTAAAGCTGTACAGGCATAATTTCATTCCATTTAAATATTAAATGATCTGTTAATTGGTTATAAAACTTCGATTAACTTTTAATGACATTAAAATATTTATTACTACGATAAACTTTAATTTAACATTCACTCTAGAGTTCTGGAAATGGAAAAAGTTCTGGTGTTCTGCAAATAAATTTCTTAAGTGATCTGCCGGCTCTGAACATTATATTTCAATTAGATTTAAAAATTACACATTAGCATTTACATATACGATGACCAGTTTTCAAAATTAAGTGATATTTAAGATTTCACCCCAAATTTTAAAATGACAGTAATGTTAGTTATTAAATGACTTGTTTTATATTTAATGCTATATTTAATAATCTTGTTATGATTATACATCAGCACTAATACACATTGTTAACGGACAAGTAAATAATAAAAATACATTGAGTTTTTTTTTTTTTTTTTTTTGCTTCGTGTCAAAAGCAATAGTTTAGCTGCTGCTGCTTTGGTTACTATTGTTTTCAAAGTGAGAATATGTGCTCCGTCGATCAGCCTGGCCTGGTATTTGTAATATCATTTCCTGGATTTTGTAAAATGCGTTTGGCATAGTTCTTGAAAATGCTTGGGATAAACTGGCACTTCGAAGCTATGACCTTCTTTGACTTAAAAAAAAAAATAAAAAAAAAAACACGAAATCCTCGTGTAGTAACGTTGCGCGATCGGCAGACCTGAACTAATAGCTGATTTGTCGCTTCATCGACGTTTGTTTTGTGTTGTCATTAAATAAAGTGTACCTCGACTAAGCTTACAAATTTAACCGTTCGGTGAGTGTGTGTATTTCTTTTCTTTCGAAGAGAGCTGATGATATTAAAATATCCCATCTTCGGGTAAAATGATTTGATTTTAAATTCATTCGAAACAAAAGTGTCACTTAAGTCGGGAGTATCGCAGTGATTCATGTGAACATCGCTCAATTCTTGGTAGCGTTCCTTAAATTCCTTACTTAATGTACCATGTAGTATTTGAACTTTATTTCATACTTTTCATATGAAACTTGTCGACTTTTGTATGACTTAGTGGATTTATTTCCATTGTCAGTTTGTATCGACGGATGCCCTTTGGTTGAAAAGATCTGGGTTTGATTGACGCCTAAGATCGGAAGAAATATAAGCTATTGTAGTATACATTTTAAATACTTTTATGCGGTTATTCTTTTGAGGTTTTTAATGCAACGAAAGCATTCTTCAATAAATTAGAATTTAAAAAATAATTTTCAGTGGTAATGAAACCTAACTCCAAAATTATGGACTCGAGGTTCTTATAGCTTGTTTTGAGTGGCCAATGCGTCGAATTGCATAACCGTGTCTGAAATGGGCAATTTTACCTACACATAAGCGAACTGCAGCAATAAAGAATTTTCTGTTGGATTGTAAAACTTTTATATAGTCTTTCCGCATTCAGTGGCTGTGCAGTGTTTGTGAACGGAGATTAAAGCTGCGCCGGCTGAGGGTGAAATATAAATGAGCCACTAGTCTTGTAGATGATGCAAGTACCACTTCACTGCCTATTAGTCACGGAATACAAGATCTCAGAGCAAATATTTAAATCTTCTAGGATTAGGTGCCTTTGATTACAAACTCGGGAGTTCTGGAAATGAAAATTGTTCGCTTTAAGTGCGAGTATTAATAATACAGTATGTTTGGAAACATACTGTATTATTAATTGGAAAACATACAGGGCATAAAATGTGATACAACATGGAACATCTCAATTCTAGTATATATGATAGCACTGTTTGCCATATCTCTATGTTAGACTTCTACTACAGTTTTTATTATTTATACGGAACAGTTCACTCAGTAATATGATTAATAAATACTAGGTTTCATTCTTCTTGAATCTATAAACCCCATGACGAAATCTATAAACTCCATGAAAGTGTTTTCGGCAAACGCTTATTTCTATAATGTGGTTAGAATCGAATAACAATTAAACTCGCTTTACAATAAACTAACAGTAGGATCAACTTCGCTTTGCTCTTTCGAGTAGAAGGCTAATGCGATCACCTGATTAATTTTCAGGCTATTCGGAAAGCAACGTTTGTGGGGATTTAGAACATAAAGGGTTTATGTTAACGTAGAGAAGTGACTTTCTTCCCTCTCTGCTTTAAAATCTCTTCACCAGTATTCATTTGAAAATATATTTTTTTCGAAAAAATATTGCAGCTTCCGATGTTTTTTTTTTTTTTTTTTGTATCCCAACCATGAAAGATTTGAAATGCATGTCATATTTATACAGTGAATGGCTTAATGCTTGGATAATTGGGAAACGGTATTCTGTTGACTAAACAGGCTTTCATATGTTGATCACGTTTCCAGTAAGCAGGATGTGGCAACATACTGGACCGTGAAAAATCATTTACCACCCAATACAAAGCTTCTTATATAATGAAGCAGTTTGACTGACATTTCTAGTCATGAGGACTACCAGGATTGTAACAAGTGATCGCAAATCCTCGCATTACAGTGGTTTATTATAATGAAATTACTTTGTGTAATGTCACGATATCCAAAATATAATAATCAAATTTTGTAAAGGCATAGCAACTATAAGCATCTTTCAATAAGTTCCTCTGTGTTTCCAAATAAAAAACCTGAAAAGCAGTTTTTAGAAAAAAATGCCTTTTGGAATTCGTATTTCAGTTAATTGTTCAAGTAATGGGAAATTATTTTGATTTTGCGTAATCTAATTGGACCGGATGCAGAGTGTATGTTTTATTTTTTATGCATTTTCCACCCAAGGAAAGGTTGTTAACCTATTGTACATTAGTACTGGAGGTAATCTACGATTTAGGTAATTCAGAACCCCTGCTCTTCTGAGACCGAAACATCGGACTTGAAGTCGCTTCATGTCCCCAATAGTTACGATGCTCTCATCGTCTACCACCCAAAGACATTTAACATTCATATCAGCAGTGAGATTCGAACCCACGCCCTGTTGGTTCGACATCAGAAATGCTATCCATTCAGCCAACTAGGCCAGTAAGATCGCGAACTTGAATTAGCGTTGAGAAGGGATTAGCGCACTTCTTTTCCTCTTGTCTTCCCCAGTTTAGTGCTACTATTTTTTTTTTTTTTTTCATAATAAGACAAAGCCTCCATGTTTTTTTTTTTTTTTTTTTTTTTTTTTTTTTTTTTTTTTTTTTTGTAGAGAGCAAGATAGGCAAGTACAAATGTAATATCTTTGCAACGGATAGCTATATTTGAAAAACACATTTCATGCTAAAGTGATTGATAACAAGAAGTCTCAAACCTTAATTCAGGTTTTTCATCTCGGCAAACAGCTAGAAGCGCACGCAATTAACAGACAATATACTCGTTATATCTCCAGTTTCTTCTTCTCAATTATTTTAACAACTAGAAGAAAATATTAGAAATTTGGATAATTCGGAAAAAATAGTGTGACAGTAGTATACGATAATTATGCGCATATAGTAAATTTACTGAACCGTCCTGAATGCAACTATTTTGCAGTGTTTCTGATATCGAAATTAAAATCTGATATAGACGATGCTAACCTAATACAGAGATCGGCAACCTGTGGCTCTTTATAACTTTTAGCTTACATGCGCGACAAGCGCGTGCCGCAAACGCTTCTCAGTTTAGTACATGGATTTTCTGAAATAAGGTTTTATGTTGCTTCTGATTTCTGATAATATACAAATAGCAGAGCTTAGCAAGGAATGGACCTACCCGGAATCTCCAATCAGATGCTAAGTTCAAAGACTAAATATAAAATTTTAATTAACACTGAAGAGTAATTTAAAATACATACCTGGTTGTATATTTTCGGAACGTGAGAATGACAAAATATTTGGAGCCAAACTTAATTGAGCCGAGAACATGCGATAAGATAAGGGTGTTGATTAATGTTGCATAAATAAGACGTAAACAAGGATAATGATCAATCAAATAAACTATATATTTGAAATTAAAATTTTTTAATAAACTAAAAATTACAGACCAAAAAGGAGAAAAACTAGTGAAATATATACAGCACAGCAGCATGACGGTGATACTGGCCATTTCGTGAGAATCGTCGTCAGATGATAAACAGCGCAAACCTGGCCGGTCGGTTTGTTTTGCGCTATTTTATCATCCTATTCTTGAGATGCATGGTAGCATAATTACCTACTTCTCAGTTTAGTTTGCCTTGCAACGCGAACAGAGTACACGTACTGCAAGGTGTCGAGATTAAATCGTTGTGGCCTGTATAAAATAGTTAGGAACAAAATAATATCGGTGCATACGTAGTGTTTGTGATCGATTAACCGTCTGAACAATGCTAATCTCTTAGCATGCTTGAAGATGAAAAATATGGCATACTCGCCTGATGTTCAGACTTACTCAAGAAGTTTAGCAGCAAAATTCACATAATTCTTACCTAATTGGATGTGTGTTTCGTTTTTTTAAAATTAATGAATGATATTTAAAAAAAGCAATTTAATAAAACACCTTCCTACTATATTCCATCTCTTAAAAACTCTTCCCTCCCCAGAGCTTAGGCGGACTCTTCATATTATATTTCTTAATTAGATCAAAAATGGCTCTTTACTCCAAAAAGGTTGCCGACTCCTGATCTAGACAGCGGATGCTTGTCTTCATCTACTGGACGCAGATAGCTTTTAGTTGATATTTCCTGATTTCTATGCGTTTTGGATATTCCTAATGTTTTTTTTTTTTTTTGATAATAGGAGTATACTGGTTTTATATTTATACATCTTATAGTGTTCATAATGTGAGACCGTAGGGAATAAGCTAGGTTTTCACTTTTTCTTAATTGTACTTGTTTAATAACACACATCTCATTCAAGATAGCTGTTAGATAATTGTAAATGCTAAATATCTTTCATAGAATGGTTTTAAATCCAATTTTACCGAGCAATTTACGAATAAATAAATTGAAGAGAATAAATAAAATATGTCGTGATTATTGCATTAACGGGTATTTTTACATAAAATGTTATTTTCAATTGTCTAAAGGTTGCATTTTTTGGTTCATATTTATTGATTTGCTCTCAGAGAAAAAAGCTTGCACTTGGATAAAGGATTAAACCAAATATATAATTGGTGGCATAGACAAGTGAAAAAACTTCCATCAACTATTTCTAATCCAGAGAATTTTAATAATAAGATGTTGACACCTTTTGCAAACTGGTATATGATGACTTCTGCATTACTTCCACCTTAGTATCACCAGAACCGTGAGATGCGGTGATTAATACCCTTGGAGGGTAATGGATCGCAGTGCTGTAGCCAATGAAGTTCTAACTGTGGCTCGGCTATTGCTCTTACCCTCCTGCCATGATCAGAGCTTTAAAGCTCAATAACACCTTAAACCTACACTGTCCTCTACAGATAACGGGGAAGATGTAAAGCATTCTAGCTTCGCCCCTTGAAGCCAGTCCTTATAAGGACTATAAGGACTTAGTATCACCACCTCTGGGTCTGGCTCTCACTAATGAGACCTCAATAAAGGTCGAAACTGGTCTAGATAGTGGCCTTTCCCTTAATGCGTAGCATTATACATGCCCGCAAGGAGATGTGTTTTGCATTATGGGAGAATAAGGCAAGTGATCAGAACTTACTCCACCTTTACCACGAGTTGCCCCGGTCCTGAAAATACTTCAGGCGTAAACTTTGTTTGCTTACACTTGGATAAAGGATTAAACCAAATATATAATTGGTAGCATAGCCAAATATACAGTATATTCATGTATATTGTTATCTGAGGAATAGATAACAATATACAAATATCCTGTTTTATCATTTTATTTCTAACGGTTTAGTTTAGAGATCTTGAAGTAAGATAGTGTTTCTGTATAGTGCTTAGCTAGTTCTATTACTAATTATATATTACTCAATGGATTAAATGTAGGTGGGCAAATTCCGCCTTTCACATCTTTTTTTTTTTTTTTTTTGTTATGTTGATTAACTCTGGCTGATAATCCAGCAAGGTGTTTGCTCCGATGCATTACATTGGTTGTTTGTGTTCACAACAGCTTGACAGACTGATTACGAGAAACCCAGTGGAAACTGAGGTAGTGAAAGCTTTTACTGATCCGAACAACGTCAGATGGTCTCTCGTGTGTTAAGACCTGTCGTATACCTCTGCAAACTCACTGATCACATGGTTAAGATGGTATTGACAAGTGTGTCTGCATAAAAAAGCCTTGTCATTGTGTTTGCTGCTTACTCTCTTATATCTTTGAAGTGTACAAAGCTTCCACTTGTTGGAATATAAGCCGTATGGGATATAGTTCATATCTTTCTCACTTATTGAGAAAAGCTGTTAATTAATCCAGTAGCAGTTTTTGTACACTTATTTACAGTTCATGTAAACAAGTTTTCTCTGCAGCTTCTTCTGAGCATATTTGCATAAGAAAATTATTCTATATCCTAGTTTTAAAGGAACTGTCGTCATCGTCTGCCATCAACCTCATTGCCTTACGCGACATTGAACAGTGCAGTTAATAAAAAATCGAACTAATCTTTGAACACAAAACTTTATCAAAGAGCAGTGCTGCATGCGGTTCGCCAGTCGCTGATCCCTCATTTAATCTCTACCTCGAACAGATTAGAAATTGAATCATTTCCTGCAGCGATTAATCAGACATCAGCAGTTCTGATACTTAGAGAAACAATCTCGTGACCACATACCATCTATAGTTCCACATAATTTCGAGCAAATAACCTGGATACTAAATATTTGCGAAGAAATAAAATGGAACTGAATTAAAATAAATAAAAAGTAATAAATATTTAGAGATTCTTTACGGCAGAAGAATGGTTTTAAATTTAACTAGGTTTATCGGTGTAATATATGAATGTCGATATTAGCACATTATATATTATTCAGCTGAAAGTAATTTTAGCTGGCCTCAAAAGGTGGTGGCAATATTTTTCCTTTCGGAATCTCAGGTTCGTCATCTTGGAAAACAGGCAAATCGGCCAAAAAACACATGCAATTAACAAACCTAATACGCACGCCTTATAATCTTAGTTGCTTCGAGTAATTTTTTTCTTATAGAAAACCTTACATTGGTCAAACTGGAAGAAATTATGACATTAGGGAAGATAAACACTGTAGCAGCTCCCTAAAAGCAGGCCTGAGGTCAGGTTGTCACTCGTATCACATCTGGAAACCACACGATAGATTTTAATCACGGCTACTACGCTCTATCTGGAATTTTTTTAAGGACACTAATTCAAAGCATTATTCACTCAGCCTGCCTCTAAAGCTGATTCTGTGTGGCATTTCAGCTCTCTTGTCAGCAGATGAACATTGCACGGTTTGAGGCCGCCACCCTACTTATTGAAGGCCTGAAGTGGCTTGAGATAAACGTCATATTTGGTTTCTGGAACCAGACTGAATTATCTAATCCCTTAGATCATCCATTATACATTATACATTTTGTAAGTGGGATTGGCATAAAAAATTAACGCCTCCATGAAACTCATAACAAAATTAGAGCTTGATTCTGCCTCAGATATGGAAGTACTCGTGTTAGATCACATTTCAGTTACTAAAATTAGTATCTCAGTTACTGGAAGGCAGCACGAGAAAGATGATAGTAAATATCATGTTTACCACCCGTGTCTCCCATTTCTATAATATATATTGTTAAGAACTCTTTTAATCCATATTATTGTACTTTGGTGTTCTTTGCAATTCATTTCATTTACCTTTTTTGTTTCAAATCTCTTCAGACCTTATCAGATATAGAGTTTCGTAAGAAACTTGTAGGTTGTGTTTTTATTATTTTTGATCTATGGAATAGATTAATTATTTTTGAAGACTTTGAAATTTGTGTCGCTCTCTTGATGACAAATGCATTTAAACAGAAAACAAGAAAAAATACTAAGTGTCTGCAGCGTTATTTTGATTTCATCATGATTGAGAACGATGCAGATTTAGTGAAAAGACGTAAACTGATAATATAAGTCGGAAGAAAAAATTATGAGAGGGAAGAAAGAGTGAAAGTTGAGCTAAACACAGGAATAAATTCCAGTCGCAAGTTAAAAATCAGTGAAAGAAGTTAATGCTGATAAACTCGCTACTAAAAGAGAAACATAATTTATTAAATGCATAAAGAAAACATTTGATAAATGTTGACCGATGAAAAAAGGTCGGATGTACCTGTTGAAGAAATCAATTCTCTATTATAGTGTGAATTGAATAAGCAAGAGGAAAAAAAATCTACAAACTTAAAGAATCAGTGCAGATAACTTTGTTATAATTAACCAAAGCGTTATAGACAGTATATGCGGTGTAAATTAATATTTTTTGCTTCTTGACATAAAGACCACAATCGCAAGAACACGCGAAAGTTAATATATATTGCCGTAATAAGAGATATAACACACGCGAATGTTTATAGTCCTGTAAGTGAGTTGATAAAATATTAGGCAAATATATTATTCATTAACAAGTGTTGACCGACAGTTAAAAGTTGGGATAGTGTGGTAGATAATGGATAATTATACAAAATGATAAATTTTATGTAATTTTGTACTCATTTAGAGAGATGGGTAGAAAACACCATTTTTTTAAGTTAAAATAGTCGGCCATTTGTGTGTCGATAGTGAAATATGTCCTTGAATATCGCAGGACAAATATTTACACTGATAAATGAGACCATTTCCTCTTTTCTGTTAACATTTCCTTTTTTTTATTAAAAAAAAGGAGTATCTCATTAGAATGTTAATTGAATCAGATATTTAAAACAAACAACAGTGTGCTAACAAGGATTAAATGAAAAAAAAACGAGTGATTAACATGGATCTTTAAAGATGTTTGCCTCGTGTAGACAGTAAGGTAAGTATAACTGATAGGTAAGCATTAAAAATAGTTTTAACTTGAGCGATGGATTCTTAATTTCTGCTGTAGAGATAATGACTGTTTTATACAGTGAAGCTGTTTTCGTGAATAATCAGATAAAATTGTCATCTGATGAAATTATTCTGAGGATGGATATAGTAGTAACATATTTTAGTTCGAATTTAGATGAAAACTCAAGTCTTAAAACAGATTTTTCAGTACTGCATTGTTTCTAGATGGAAAAGGAAATAGGAAGTTACATCAGATAATATGAAATAGTTTGCTGCTGGGATTACAATAGGAGTCATATATTTCGGTTTTTCAACCTGAGGAAATTCTCTTTAGTCTATAGGCACTCTCAACAGTGCATAAAAAGTTTGTAAGCTTGCTTGTTTCTAAACGACTGTTATTCTTTTCACCTTTTATTTTTTGGAATAAATATTGACGCCATTTTATCTTCTTTCTGATTTGTATTCTTTCATTTTTATTCTGCGATTTATCTTTTCTTTCTTAAAGAATTTGTTCATAAACTGCATACTGTTTTCCCCCTTTACAACACGCGAATTATTTCTGGTTGCCTGCTCATTTTCTTTGATGGTTCACCGGAATACAACTCACCCCCCCCCCCCTTTGCAGTGATGTCGTTTTTAAGGCCAGGTTGATTGCCTTAATTTTGATTTCGAGAATAAATAATTTCGTAACAGTTATGTTAGGAATTTATACCAGATAAAAAATATCAATGGTTTTTAAGGTTTACGATATGAAGCAACGCCTTGTGTCTAGAGCATGCCTGTTTGTGACAGTATAAACTAATGTACTCAGTTTGATGAATGATTTGGAAATAATTATTTTAGTTACTAATTTAATAATCCAAAAGGCTATTTTACCGGCGAAATTGTTAATAGAAAGGGGATGGTAAATCCCTTTATGTTTTAATAGCCGTTTGCGAAGCCGGTTTCGTACCCGGCTATTAAAACATAAAGGGATTTACCATCCCCCTTTCTATTAATTATTTTAGTTGTTTAATAAAACACTTTTTAAAGGTAAATAAGTAGTTCTTATACGCCTTCTCAGTGATCTAGTATCAGTGACAAAACTAGTCGATCATTTATAATAAAATTTGATATTTTTTTGATCTACCGCACTCAGGTCAAAGAAATTACAAAACTTAGCACAGGAGTGATGTGTATGTGCAAATGGTTAAGTTAAAAATGAAACTGTTAATAACTTTCTTGGATATTTGGAGGTTGCAGTCCTTCGAAAAACCAGTGTGATACAGGATATTTCAGAGACCAGAGGTTTATGGAAAAAAGAGGAGGAGGATGATAACTTGCTTCGGTTAGTTTGAAGATGAACTGCGTATGATGTTGACCAACGACTGTTCGTGTTTTTATACACTTAGAGGAGCGTACAAGAATAACGGTGTGCTTGTTCGCAGATCAGTTCCATGATATTACTTATAGCTTAAGGCAAAAACTGAACGTGCATTGAAGTAATTGAATTGGAAAGACTAACTGCATCTACTGACCGAATATTCTATACATCAAATGTTTTTAATGAATAGGATGGTTACAAAATGATAAAATGAGTGGGGATGGTTACAAAATGATAAAATGATAGGCTAAAAGATTATCCATTAACACTTGTTAATGGATAATCTTGTCCTGACTGTTGCCAGTTGGGACAGTGAGGTAGATAATGGAACATATATTATGTTGGAGGCTTAATGGATTTTTTACAACACTCAAAAAGAATTAAAATAGACTTTAATACTTCCTATATTTCGTCCTAGTCACTAGGACATCTACGGGGATTACAAAAACAATTAATGTAACATATACACAAATAACAAACAATACTAAGCCCAACCACGTGGGTGACACAAAAAAAAAAAATTCCATTAAGCCTCCAACATGATGTCCTCACAGCACTTAAGCCTCTACACACGGAACATATATTAATTTTTGGACATCAATAAGATAAAAAATATATATCAACTAATAATACGCGCTGTTAGTAACATTTTCTTCTTCTATTTGTATGCTTATTGATATGCTTGTTATATCAGGGTTAAGTATCTACATATCGTAATAAAATTTAGTATTGGAACCATACAATTCATCATGAAACATGTGATTCAAGCTATATAGTATGGTAAATTAAGAAATGTGTTCGTCCAACTTCGTTTCCTTAAACAACCATATTGCTGGTTCTGTGTGCTTATGTAAATACATTTCTGGTCTTGTTTCATTAAGATATATTAACAACTCAAGTTCTTAGTGTTGAATGGTTCTTCATTGGACTTGTTTCCTTTAATGTTTCGTTATTTTGAATAAATGTAATCTAGTGTTTGACATCACAACGTGCCTTAGTATATTCACTGTTGGATTAAAAAATTGCAAAATAAATTAATTAATATACGCACACACATTGTGGAACTTAAAATAATTTACAGTTAGTGTAACAAACAGCTTAAAATAATTATTTGACCTGGTCAACGACGCTCCTTGTGTGTTTCGAATTGTCCAATACTGGTTATAAAGTTGAAGTAACTGATTTCCAGCATGCAAATATCCATGCATATTTTACTCTGAAATATTGGTTGTTTATTCCTTCTCATTTGGGCAGAAACAATTTCAGATTCATTTTTTTTAGTTAATTTTAAACTAAGTAAAATTTAATTTAAAGTACAGTTTAGTTTACAGTTAGTAGTCAAAGACTGTTGATATAATATTAATAAGTTACATTGTGGATTAGAAGTAATGTATTATTATAATATTTCTAAATATTCGCAGTACAAGTCGAGTATACATTTCTCACGTAAATGCAGTTATCTATTGTATGAAAAAAGACTTAAGGCACACGATTTCAGCGTTTAGTCCTTGAGATTTGTTAATAGTTTTTTCAAAGTAATATATGCACATCGAATTGTCTTACATTCAGTGTTATATATTTGAATATATCGACGATTTTATTATTATGTTCATTTTTGTAGCTAATGCCACACGATTTGAGAAGCTCAGTGATGTAATATCACGAACATTGAGATCATTGGTTTCATTTAGGTTACACGAGCGCGAATCTGAACCATATCACGTACGTCATCAGCTGTTTGGTATTATCCTCTTTCAACATGTTGCGTTTTTATATCGCTGTATATGTTGCTTTCTTTCCGAACTTTAAATCATGCCTAAAGAGGTAACCGCGTTATGAAATTTCTGATGAGTGAATGATGGAAGCGATGCTTCACTAAAATCTCCGCCAAGAAAACTGACAGTTGTCATTGGAGGAAATATTATTCGTAATAGTCCATTTACACATGCACTAATCTATTCATGAAATGCAGCTTATGAATAGATTGATAATGCTTATGCTGGGGCCATGTATACCTTTATCCCAGATAATTAATTTGACACGGTATTTATTTGTCGTATCTGCATTGTTAACACTTATTCAGGGAATGGGCGAGTCCATTTTCATTAAGTAGGATTTCAGTGGAAACCAACCATTCTTCGGCCATATTAAGATCGAAATCAAAGGCTCTTCAGTCTTTCTTGGTTGCGTGTGTGTTGAGGAGGGGGGGGGGTAAGATTGGCATTAAAAAGAAGAGTTTTAATCATGTAACTTAGAACAATCCACAATAGACACAAGAGGTGTTATGCAAGATTTTTTTTTTTTTGAGGAAGCCGCCGTTACAAAACATCGCTCCGGTTTATCCAGCTAATTTGAAGCGAGGAGAATACCTCCCAGATTGAAGTTCTTCATATTCATGTAAGGTCACGAGCGCATATGAAATGCTTGCTAAACCCTTTTGACTTAGGATTGCGGGTGATTGTCCAGTCTTTTTAGTTCCTGACGTCTGATCTGGTTTAATAAGTCAGCCAATTGAGCTAAATAATAAGTCTTAACTCAGGCGTTTCCCAGAGTGTGGTTCGTCGCTGTATATCTTTCCTTGAAAAAAAAAAAAAAATACTCATCCACAGAGAGATAAGATTTATATTTCATTCTTAATTATAAAAGTTATATAGAGAATGTCAACTAAAAAAAAGTTGGAAACTCGTCGTACGTCAGTACAATGGCGGGTTAAAGTTTCGCTAATTCGAGTATCCGGCTGTAGACGCCAAACCTCGAATTTATTCAAGTCACTTCAGGAGCTCAGTACAGTAAGTAGGACGGTGGTCATATATTGGGCAATGAAATTAATCCACCACCTAAGGACATTCAGAAACATTCATGGCTACAGTGGAATTCAAACTACGATTCCCACGCACTGGGAGTCGTATGTTTTAATAGATTCTAGAGCGGAAACTCCATCCATTTGGCCAGAAAGCGCAACAGTCGACCAGTCTAATTGCACAGTGCGAATTATAATAATTCTGAAAAGTGCTTTGGTAATTGCGTTTTATATGTATGCATGAATGAATTATTCTCTGTACACCGATAGCTTATTACAACGTTTGATTTCCCAGTTCAGGAGTAGTACTGAAATTGTCTTAACAGTTGATTTTATTCAGAGGCAAAAATCGTGGATCAGCAGGTTATTGATAATGCACTGTATTTAACAGTTTACTTATCATTTCTAGGTAATACTGTGAAACTAAATATTTTTAAAAAGTTTTCGAATATCTGAATATCCCAATACACCACATTTTTTGACTTCACAATATATGTTTGCACGGAACAATATGTACGTTTACGAGAGGAGACATTACGTTTATAATGTCTCCTCTCGTAAAAGAAAACAGTAATCTATATCTCAAAAGTTAAAGTAATAACATTTCGATTGCTTTTAGGAAATAAACATTTCAACCTTTGTTTTTGTGATTCAGTAGTTTATAGAAAGCTGCAGTTGGAGATAAATGAGTTGCTTGTTTGTGGTGGCACTGTTGGAACGTGTTCAGCATTATGCTTATTGAAAATGCTGGCAACATCACTTAAGTTGTGCGATACTAAGGAATCTTATTTATTTGACTTAAAATCAGTACCTATGTTACATCTCCACTTCCATAACATTACGCTGTGGCGGTTTTTAGTTTTTATTCTTGCAACTTAAAAAAATCCATCGCAGAACTAACACTATTTCAAAAAATACTACACTATCTACTGTTAAAGAATACCTGATGACGGCAGTTGCCTACTGTTCTCTCCCTGATATTTTGAACTCGTCATAGTCGCGAACTCAACTACGTTTACAATAGACAATGGGCAATTATCGAGACCGGCTGCCTACCGATTTCCATAATTAAGCGTTGAAAAATTTTTGTCTATTCCGTATGGGAATAAAAGACACTAGTAGATTTATTTATAAAAAGAATGCGTAAGTTATTTTTGATAAAATGTATTAACAGTGAAGATTTTTAGGTTACCGCTTATCAGTAAGAACTTTGCTGTAGAAAATTATTCGTAGCTGACTGGTACTTTAAAACCTATGTTAGTATTATTAAGCATTTTAGTTGCAAATTTAAGCGAAAATATCGTGCGTTAGCAATATTTTATCACCATATGTTAAGTAAATGTTATGTAATTAGTAATATTTTAATTTTGACTTATTTTGGTTTGATTTTCTTTTTTCAGTGCGTTTCGTAAAACATGTAAGCACCTATTATATAAGGTTTCTCCATCCGTCCGTTGCAAGTTATTCCTAGATTCTTTTTACACGAATTTATTCAAGTCTTATTTGAACTCCCCGAAAAAATTTGTCGAGCCATATGAACTACTCGCAACTGCAGAAATGGCAAAATTGAATATGTTGTAATACCTCTCTTCCGACTAGATGGAATTTAATAAAATTCGTGATATAGGATATATATGCGTGAGAAGACATTGATTTGATTCAGTTTTGATTCCCATTCTGTCATTTTGATTGGCCAACTTTCGTATAATGGTTTGAATTGATATTAATAATTTCTGTCCCAGCTGGATCGTCTTTAATGAATTCTGTACTTAAGATTTCTGTTAAAAATTGTCAAATAACTTCTATTTTGGTTTCATTTGAACCATTTTTTTGGTTGTAGAAAACTGGACAAAACAAAACATGTTTCTTGTAGTTTATATACGACATATACTACGTTTACGTCAACACAAGCTGTGTTTAAACGTAGTATAGCCACGACAGACTTCTTGGAATAATGTACTTTTTTTCAGGAACATCATGATATTTCTCACAGAAACAATGTAATCTGCATAATAATGATAATTTTATATAAAATAACACTTCATTATCTGTCAAATAAATTACATACATATATTATACAATTTAAAATAATACTACAATTTCTCACATGTGGTTCAGTTCGGATTGCAATTCCTATCGTAGAACAACGAGGGTAGAGCACATGATTTCCTGTTTCGTATATATAATTATTAGTATTATGCAGGTACTTCCAGGGAATCAGACTCATCGAAGTAGGTCCCTTGTATATAGTGATTTATGTTTTCTGTTCAGCAAATTTTATATACCGGGTGATTATAAAATAACGTCAAGTGTTCAGAGCCCTCTAGCGAGTAATCTATTGGACGAAACACACCAATATTCGGTAGACGTACACAGTGGAACATGGGGATTCGATTTAACGAAAAAAATAGTACCAAAAGTCGCCAACAGGGGGAATTTAGGCGCTGCCAAATTAATTTTAGTAGGTGTGACTAATGAATGACAAAATGGCAAATGAGAGACAGCAGACATCAATTTCATGACGTTTATTGTTAATTACAAATGAGGTTCAATATGACCACCATTCTGATG
Source organism: Typopeltis vanoorti (assembly GCF_054136105.1). Taxonomy (NCBI): domain Eukaryota; kingdom Metazoa; phylum Arthropoda; class Arachnida; order Uropygi; family Thelyphonidae; genus Typopeltis; species Typopeltis vanoorti. Next base: position 83,770,976 of record NC_143562.1, read on the forward strand.
TTCCAGGAACAGCATACGGTGCACGACATTTTCCACAGTGGCTCGCAACGTATCGGAATTGATTTGTCTCACGTGTAACGTTATTCGATCTTTCAAAGTTGGAATATCGGGTACATGTCCTTGATACACAATGCTTTTAAGAAATCTCCCCAGCCAAAAGTCACAAGGATTGAGATCAGGCGATCTCAGTGGCCATGGCGTGGGAAATGCACGACTAATGATTCTTCTGTCAGAGAAATGTTGTCGCAAAACATGCTGTACCTGAAGTCCGATGTAGGGTGGTGCACCTGCATGAAGATGGTCGAATCGAGACATCCTCTTTGCTGCAGTTGTGGAACCACAAAGTTCTGTAGCATATTGGCATACCTGTTAGCATTGACGGAACAGGTCACTGGTCCATTTTGGCGATTTTCCTCGTAAAAGTATGGACCGATGATAAAAGATGCCGTAAATCCGCACCACACTGTGACTTTGGGCGAGTGGATAGGCATCTGCAGACACACGTGCGGATTAGTTGCAGCCCAAATGCGACAGTTGCGTGTGTTAATATCGCCGTTCAAATAAAAGTGCGCTTCGTCATGCCATAAAATCTGCCACGGCCATGCATCATCCACTTCCATGCGCGCTAAGAATCTCAAAGATAAGTCGATTCGTGTGGTCGCATCACCAGGGCGCAATTCTTGAACACGACTGATTTTATAGGGGTAAAACTTCAACATCTGATGTAGGATTTTCCTCACCGTTGTGTATGCGATATCCGTTTGCCGGGATATTGGTCGTGCACTGCTGGTACCCTGCACACTCGTCATCTCCTGTTCCACAATAGCAGTTGCAACTTGTTCAACTTGTTGGTGATTGATTGGTTTGCGTCCCCTGCCTACCTGCACTGCTAGAGTTCCAGTAGTTTCAAATCGCCGAATCAGTTTTCGTAAGTTTGTTACGCTAATCGGTCCTTTTCGTAAATTTTTCATACTCTGAAAATCACGAAGACAAGCACTGGCATTATTGTTCCGCTGATAATAGAGTTTGACTAACAAAGCACGCTCACGTAAGGTAAGAGGCATTGAAAAGCAGTTCGTCTACGAATGATAAGAAATCTCACAGGCTTTCCTTTTATTGCATGATCGCTCACAAGAAACGCGATAATTCAAATCAGTGCATTTTACTCGGTAAACAGCGCCAAAATTTTCCCTGTTAGCGATTTTTGGTACTATTTTTTCCGTTAAATCGAATCCCTATGTTCCACTGTGTACGTCTACCTCACTGTGTACTAATATTGGTGTGCTTCGTCCAATACATTACTCGCTAGAGGGCTCTGAACACTTGACGTTATTTTATAATCACCCGGTATATGGACTTGAAGTATACGCAGAGAAAAAACAGAAAAATGCTTCATTTGAGTCTTTATTACGAAGATATATTTTACAAGAAACTTTTTCAAGTATGTTATACTGTATAGATAGAAAACTTGAAATTTGGCAGATTAATATTGCAAAACCATTCGAGATATCACAAATAGGAAATCAGTGTTTGTTCTGTGTGCTATTAACTGTAAAACGTCAGAGCGCCATACACGTTGCATATATTAATTTTTGTTTTCATTTGTCATTACAATTCAGCCGTTGTGCTTGATAGCTATATCTTCGAACAAACATAATTCCTAACGACTTTCTATTCGGTGGGCAGTAAATCTGGTAAAGTAAGTATGTTATTTTGAACTCTATAAGCTCTCTTTAGATTTACATAAATACTAAAACTCCCATTTTTTTTTAGTTTTAAAGCAGTAATAATTGATTGATTGTGCGTAAAGTTAGAGGATAACTCATATAGCAGTTAATGTCATTAGTACAACTTGCATTGCCCTGTTTGATAAGTGATTTTTGCACAGCACTAGCAATTTCTTTTTTACGTTACATCATTCTTTCATCATTATATATCTTACCTTGTTAAACATTCAGAAACTAATTTCATCCATCCTTATTTTATTTTGTTTTATTTTCTAAAGGGATATTTCACTGCTTAAAAAAATCTGTGGAGCTTTCTTGTTATGTATTTTTTGATGAGTGTGCAGTTCATCGATAACACAACAAGAAACAGAAAAGAGTACAAATAATCCGGGTCTTTTGCCTGCAAAAATCACTATGGTCAGCATGAAGCACCTGTATCACAGATATGTTTTATATCCGTAAATTTGCAAGGAAGTTTTGGGCTGTTTTAATTATTATAAAAAATCTAGAAATATACCGAAATGGGACAATTTTCGCAAAAAATGAAAAAGAACTTTCATGAAAGCTTCAGAGCATTTGATAAGGTTTGCCATTAGTGATCTGTTAAAAAACGGCATCTTGTAGGACTAAAAGGGATTTTTCAACGGATAAAAACCAGAAACTCGGGTTTCTGCTTCAGAAAAACTGGAAAACTGGCCAGAAGAACACGCGAAGCTTATAGACATAAATACACAGCATCGACTCATGGTCTAAATTACTTCGATCATGATTCAAAAACATCAACTGCCTTTTCTAATTTGGTCGCCAGTTTCCTTACAAGTTATCAAATACGAACTCCTCTCTCTTCAGATTTCTCCACCTATGCCCAAGTATTCTAGGGGGCTCCAAACTTTCTGACAGTCTTCCTCCTCTATATAAATTACTTCTTACGGATTAAATTCAGTGCATAGTTTTGCTGAAGACGTGACACCATTTCTCTTCTTTTTTTGAATATTTCTGCTGAAATATTTAAATGAAGAAATTGCAGCGCAGAAATATTCTAAACTTTAGGATTTTCCATAAGTAATATCATAAATTCATCTTCTTGCCATTCTCCAGTGTGGTGAAGACAACCTAGCTCGATACCGTCAGTGCTACCAAAATAAAAAATTTTTTTATTTTATTTCGCGTGCTGTTCTTGATCTCCAGGTAAGATCAGAGTTCTCTTATGCTGTGTAATATCTCTGGCTTTTTGGCACAAACACATTATATCCATACCCTGCTCACCCTCCAAAAACGTGGCGTTCTTTTCCACTGAAGATACTTGTGGCTAAGTCCATACAAATCATCCCTGTGCATTTTAGAATACTGTTATTCCAAAAAAAATAAATAAATAAAAAATCCCTCCAACTTCTCGATGCTGTTTATAAGATAATCTTCTCGTATCGTATGGTAGGATCCACATCTCGAGATACACCATCTAATCTTCGAACTTTAAATGATATCGAAAAGCGTTCATATTTATATTATTTTTCAAATTTTACTTATGTACGATTCACGTTTGGAGCCTTGAATCCATTCTCCTCCAGACCATTTTATTCTCTTCGGCAACTATTTGAATATAAAGTTCAAGCTATGTTTCTTTGATAACGAATTTATAGCATTTCGTTAGTTTTTTCATTTTCGTGATCATCTTCTTTGAGTGCCATCTCCTATCGGAGGTCGACGAGCACCTTGACGAATTTTGAGCGATCCTCAGCCACTCTGAACATTTCCTCAGATCTCATTCCAGTCCATTGTCTGATATCTGCCAATCAAGATTTTCCTCGTCTTTCTTGTCTTCTTCTTCCATTTATCTTCCCTTTTATATCAATGGAAGTATCTTATATTTATGAATTAGGTGACTAGGATATGCAGTTTTCCTTCTTTTTATGGTATCTAAAAGTTCACGTGATTTCTCCATTTCTTCCAATACTTCTTGATTGGACATTTTTGCTGTCCGTGGATTTTTAACATTCGTCTGTATAATTCCATCTCAAGCCTTCAAGTTTTTTTTAATTTATTTTATTTTTTGTTATCAATGTTGTCTTCAAGGTCCAGGTTTCTGCACCGTACAGCAGTACAGACCATATAGCATTTACTCATGCTTATGTAAGCTCTAAATTTAAATTGCGGTTACACTGTGTTGATTTCATCAGAAGAAAATTTTTTCTTGCCATTTCAATTCTAACTTTTATTTCCATTTTTGAGTTGCATTCTTCATTTAACCAGCATCCGAGATATTTAAATTTTGTCACTCTATTTCTTTCCGGTTTAAAGAAAGTGCTGAATTAAGACTTGGTTTCTTGCTCATGACCATGAATTTAGTTTTGGTGATATTTATTCTCAATTCCAGGTTTTCACTCTCTTCGTTTACTAGTTCGAGAAGATGTTAATTTGAACGCCGGGAGAACACACAGCCAGGATAGCTGTGCCATCAGCATATCCAATGTTATTGATGATTTCATCATTTACATTAATCCCTTCTTCTCTTCCTTTTAAGATTTTTTGAAATATGGCTTCTGAGTATATGTTAAAAAGGAAAGGCTACAGTATGTGCGTATAGGGATATAAGGCACATATCCTTGCCTTATTTTTCGTTTGATGTTTATGCAGTCTGTAATAATGTCATCAACGTCGAACATATGTCTTTTAGTTCCAATATAAGTTTTCAATGACCCATGTCTTTACCATCTAATCCAATTCTTTTTAATAATCAATCAATAAATAATAATGATTACAAAAAATGAATTTTTGTAATCATCCGTTATCAATGATTATCATTACTAAGACTTTCAACCTATCTTTCGTCCTATTACTGCATAAAAATGATATTCTCTTCAAGCTTGAAAAGCAACATTATCATTCTTCTGCCATCCTATGCTAGACGAAGTTATTTCCCGTAAATAATTAAAAACAATAATTTAAATATTAATTAATTAATTAATAATAAAGAAATTAAATAATAATTTATTAATAAAATTAATAAATACTATATTAAGTAAATTAAATAATAATTTATCAATAAATTAATATATTAATAAAAGTAATATAATTAATTAATAATTGTAAATATCAAGTAGCAAACGAAAAGAAACAAACTCCAACGTAGTCATTCAAGTTATTGATTTTAGCCTGAAGGTGAAGCACAAGCGTTGTAAGGAGTGTAACTCCAGTAACCTTTAATATTCGAGTTGCTTAAATGAATAAATGCTGATACTGCGTATAGCAGTCGATATGTTCTGCTGTATATTAGTTATGGATCGATTTCCTAGTTGCATTCAAATGCAGATCACATTAGGTTCAGCTTGTGTCGCGTGTGGTTTGAGTTAATTTTCGATTTATTTATTCATGATATAATTATTCGGTGAGGACTATATGAATAAAATTATTTGAAAATACGAGTTGATCCGACTTTTTTTAAGCTTCAATTAGTTTGGTATGCGACAAAGGATTTGGGGCTATGAAACATACCACATGTACGTATATTGTAAATTACGTGTTCTCTGGCTGCATTGTGTGTTAAGAAGAGGAAATACTCGAGCTTTGAAAGTAAAGTTTTGTCATGCTTTGTACGTGTATATAGCCAACCGATGTACCCTCCATTAACAAGCCCTTCGACTTCCGTGTAGGAAGATTCACTCCCTAGACGAGATTCAAATCCAGATCTTTCTACCCTAAAGGCGCGTCAATTTTTTCTTCTATGCTATAGAGGCATTTTTTAAGCTTAAGATTACATATATTATAAAGCTGTCTATCTAGCATATGGAGGACTGCTGCTTTACAATTCTGTCAAGTCGCCATGGAAGACTATAACTTCGCTTATACGTGGTACAAAGGGCGTTACGAAAGTAATACCTCCTCTTTTTTCTCAGAAAATATAATTTATTTAACAATGGCTTACATATGGATTAATCTTTCATCTTTCGCGAGAATTTTGCCATGTTTTCAACAAAGTCTCCATGGTCTATATACTTTTGCAATCGTTGAATGAGATTGTATGCTGACCACGTAAACGTCTTGATATCGGAGTTCGTCACGAATAGCTGGTTTCAGCGTCGTTTGCACAATGGAGGAAGTGCATCCTTCAGAGAGCCAAACAGGTAGTCAGAGAGAACCAGATATTGGCTTTGGGTAGGATGGGGAAGATCAGTCCAGTGGAATGTTGCAATTGCATCCCTTGTATGGACGAGAGTGCGGTCAAGCGTTGTCATGGGGTGACACTTCTAACATGTTTGCCTCTTTGTCTAATTGTGTTCAAGTCAACAGTATCATCTCTATACTCATTTTTGTTTTCAGAAGGGTATGAATTTTCATTTGACTGCCATTTTCCGCAGTCAGGAATTCAATCACCTACTCTACTTCTTACGTGCATCTATAACAGCCAGCCATCTTATTGAAGTACTTAATGTGCTGCGCGATGTGATCAATCGCAGCGCCATTCACTGGGGTGGAAAAAGAGGCTACTACTGTCTACTCATTGACGTGTGAAGCTTTCTACCAGGCTCGAACCGAAAAAAAAAAAAGGAGAATTCGTACTACACTTTGTATATTTATCGTCTAAATTATTTTAGCGTTAACGTATGTCAATAGAAAAATATTCACTCGAACGATCGTTTCTCTTCTCATAACTTATTTATTCTGGATTTCTTTACAGTTAAAAAAAACCTTATCTTCTTTAAAGTTGATATTTTTATTTGCAATATCGCCTACCAAATGCTCTTTACGGTGTAACCTGTGTTCCTATTGGCTGTTACAGGGTGCTATTTTTTTTTTTTTCACAAGTCTCCTGGAACTTTGGGTAAAATTTGTGGCTTGCATAGCTTAGCAGTATGATCTGATGGAAATCCGTTAATTGATTTTCATTCAATTGCATTGGTATGGTCTGTCAACTCCAAGTTTACTGGGTTATGGAATCTGACGTTTTCCAATATGAGTGATGAGTGTCATTTTCAAGTCGAAATAGGACAATCGCATCTAGAATTGAACACTTTCCAGCAATCCGCATCATCATAATCTTGTAAGCATTAGCAATATTTCACTTCCTTAGGTTAATTGGAAGTTTTCGAAAAGGAATATGTGAGTTCTGTTTTAATTAAAAGTAAGCTTTTTGAAGAACGAGATCACTGCGCTCTTTACGAGGTTTCTGTATATCTGTTTTGGATTTGTTTTACATATTGTTCTATCGATGATGACTTTGATTTTTTTAATGAATGATTTGATAGGTGTCGGCTTGCGGACTTTGCTAGTTTGATTTGATTTTCTCTAAACAGTATGGTATAGAATGTTCTGGTATGCTTAGAAACAGTAAGGATTGATTGTTCTCTATTTTATTGTAGATTTTGTATTATAATAGATTATTCAGATTAAGTAAGAAGACTCCCAAATGAGTAGTTACATGTCATTGTATTGCGATGATCAGAAACATGACTAACCATACCTTTAGTTTCTGGGTAATGTGTGCACAGAGAATGCGATCTTCCGGATTTGAGGCCAGATTCGAGCAGTTAGCTTATCCGCTCGCTCTTCATCTGACAGGCTGCTGGTTATATTATATTAATTCGAATCCTATCCTATGCATAAATGTCTGTAATTGACTTTAGGTGGGGGATAAATTTCATAGCTCTGTGTGAGGCCATTTCCCCGCTTGCTGTGGAGGTTTGAAGTGGCTAAAGCACCATGTTTCGTTTTAGAGCAGGGCTTCCGAGGTATGTAAAAATAAATAAAAATACAAAAAAATTCTTAATTCTTAATACTAATGTACAACAATCTTTCGTTGGTCGGAATCATAAAAAAGGTTTTGAGGTAACTGGATAATGGTGAACCAAGTAGAAGCTTTACTGTTCTTTACTTTCTGTTCGTACACCCTCCAATTCACCAGGTTTCCCTTCTCCAAAAATTGATTTCTTCTCAGAGATCATTGGGATAAAAAAACTCAGAAAAACAATGCATAGACATGATGCACATAGCTGATGACCTTGTCGTAATACTAAACTATCTTAACAAGGCCACCCACTTTCAGAGCGCTCGTCTGTAGCGCATTCGCGAGGAAGACAGGATATTTTTTCTACATTTAGAAGACTAGTTTGAATCTTATAAATGTTTCCCTGTCTAGGACATGGTAAACCCTTTCAATTCAAGGTGAGTTAGTCGGTCTTGTATGGAGGTAACAAGGTATTTACTTCCGAAAACTGTTTTTTCCATCCTGCAAAACAGGCAATCCTACCAGAATAACACACGCAATTAGCAGTAATTATACTGGCCTTACTTTCTTCAGCCGTAATTCTAAACAACAATCTATATAGGAATTAGTATTTAGCGTATTAAGTCTTAAAGAGCTATAGTAAGTGGTGTACAAAGGTAAAGAGAGAATCTCAGATGCCTAATATTTAACATTAGCGATTTATACATTTATATTTGTCTTCTCCTCATTGCTTTATTTGTTGGATTTATTTGAAGTGACACTATAGGCGAGGAGTGACGAGAGTGCCTGAAAACGCCACCTGGCTGGGATGCCGATTTCTTTAAAGCTGTCACCTTGACATTTTATTGCTCGAAGCGATATTTTGTCAGCACACAAATGTCTGGCTTTGACTATAGATCCACGTAGCAGTTCGTATGTAAGTCTCATGCAGCACAGTTAAACGATTTTCGTTTCGCTTGTTTCTTCACTCATATTTGTATTTCTTTTCTTTTCTTTTCATCCCTTCTTCTTTTTCCTTATTACAGTATCTTAGTTTACTTGTCAAGTTTTGATTGTCAGTAGTTCGAATCTGAGGATGGTATTCTTTATGGCAAGTGTGCTAGTTGTACTTCTTACAGCCGAATTTAGATTCCTGTAATTAGATTAGCCACGAATAGCCTTTTCTGACATTACCCCTGATATAAGGTGAATTAATAGTCTTGCTTAGTACTGAGAATTTATGCTTTTCAATTGGTGAGTGGAAATCTCATTTTTTGGCTCGGAAAACCTGGGCTTGGTAGAGTGCTTGGTAAATCCCCCATTGGATGAATTCCACTTTCTTAATCTGGAAACACAAGTGTCCTATTATTCCCTGGCCAATGAATGCAATTAACAGACACAACACTGTTCTCGTGTCCGTAGTTTCTTGGTCGTTTCTCATCCAAATCAGAAATGAGAATTTAATCAAAATTATTAACGTTTGAAATCAAAAACACTAAGTGACTAGTAATTGTCAACGTGAATATTCACTGAAGGACATTCGATGGATAATTTTAAATATATTGCATCAACGTTCTCCCAATTTGGGCAAAACTAAGAACGTTCAGTAAGTACATCACAGTTGAAACTGGAAGAAATAATTTTCTTCGAGTGGATATTTCTGTTGTACGTTTATATTACAATAGTACGAACACCATAAAAGATGTATGCATATTTATCCTTATAGGGAATATCAGTATAGCGAAATATTTTACAATTTTGCGCTTTAAATCATATGGCTAGAAGTTTCGTATATTAAATTCTTTTCATTTTGACTTGACTTTTCCTTTCACACATAGATGACAAAAGTTTGGCGACATGCTTACGTGCGCGGCTGCTACGGTGAATGCACAGCTTTTCGAACAACGAGAAAAAATCAACCGGTTATCTCGCTAAGTGGAAAAAAAAATTGTTTTTAGTGGAAGAAAAATACAGCTTGCTACTCTTTTTTTTTGGATTTATAAAGTAATATTTTGTCTAAAACCTTCGAGTTTTTGTATTTATTGTTTATTTTTTCTTTCATTCATTAAGCCCCATTAAATTAAGTTTTAATCTTGTATCATGTAATGAGAAGCCAAAAATAATTTTTCTGACGGGCTTCTTTGCGTTGGCCTTCACTACAAAACCAATTCTTTAGACAGCTACATTTAATTTTACCTGTAAACATAATGGAATCGTCGTTGATATTCTAATGAGAGTTAAGTAATCTCCTGGAGATATTTTAGAGTAACCTACATATATTTGGAATGCAACATTTTTATGGTACACAATTTGTCATTTTTAAGTTGATTTAATCGCACTTTTAGCAGAGCACAACACATATTATTAGCGATTATCGTTATCAACAGTAATCTGTGCTGTTTGGTAAGTTTTGTTCATGTCCCTTTAAACATTTTTCCACTGTTTATAGTAACCAGACATTTGCCACATATTTATGGGCAAGGCCGTTTTAACATATATGTTATAAAATACTTACGATAGCATCTATGATGGTATATACTGCGCTTTGAATTGTTTTCAGTTATAAATGTGAAATATGTCTCATTCATTTAACGCATTTGATCACCGATTTTGAGAATGCTATTATTTCTTTATCTTTCAGTTCATTTGTAGCATATGTCAGCCATGTTGCAAAAAGTAAATACTGTTTATTCACTTTAAATCAACGCAGCTTTAGAATTCCCCCCCCCCTTAAGCCATCTTGTTCATATATTATACATTATCATCGCAAATAAAACCTTCATTTACCCCCCCCCCCATTCCTTACCATACTGACAATACTCAGAGCTACATATTTTAATGTGTTGGCTTACGTCTTTCCTGACAAAAACACATGACATTACTAACCTCCAAAAAATCTTAGAATCTTTTTCCTCTCAAAATCCAACTTCTTGTACAACTGCTATAAACTGTATGAATCCCAAATCTGTCCAGCCTTGGAATATTATTCTCGATGTTATCCCGAATGCCATCAGGTTAATTGCTAATCCGTCTCTTTCAGATTCACTCCAATCACTTTTTTCTCATAGACGTTCGATTTCTGTCTTATGATTTTTATGGGTATTGGCCACGATCATTCCTCCATTTTCTTTTCAGCCTAAAACAGAAACAGCTGCTTCTCTTACAGTTACATTCTCTTCCTAGTTGCATTTCTAATATCGCTAGACGAATTGCAGAATTTGCTTTATTTTCGAAATTCATTGACTCGTTTATGTATGCGTTGAGAAAATAACGCTTATTCAACAGTATCTACAATAGTTCTGTTGCAAACCCCTTTGGGTTTTAAAACTTGAAGTACTGTATCCAACTCGCGGAGCACAAACAAGTACAGCTTGCTGTGTTAGTTATTTCAGTCGTTAGATTTGTTTACAAATAAACAAACATCATTAGAATGAAGAAATACTGAAAAAAATGAAAGTCGAAGATTAAAATTAGCATTCTCAAACCTCCTGTCGAAGTATTAGTATTTATATTTATTCCATATTTTCCGGTGAAGTGAGATTTTACAGAAAGAATCGATAGAATATTAATCTGAATATCCAAGTAATTCTTAATCGTAAACAGAGAGCACTAAGATGGCATTTTTTAATTGTGTAAAATGCCATCCCGATGCTCTCTGAAACAGCAAGAAGCAATTTCTTTTAATTTAATTCTTTTTCTAAACAAATAAAAGAATTAAATGGTAAAACATGCAAAATTCAAAACGTGTATGTGTGCGTCTGTATTGTAACAATTAGTAATTAGTAACAATTGTTTATAGAAGGTTGAGAGAGAGGCTAAATAATCAAGAGAGAGAGGCTAAATAATTAAGAGTGTAAAAAAAGACACAAAAGCAGAAATAACAACCAGTGATAATTAAAGTAATAGGATTACACTTTACCTTCTATCTTCCAATGCGTAGAATATTTGATCCGTAAAAACAACTCTTAGTAGCCCACGAGACAATTTTTTATTCATTTTTTTTCAAAATATATGTCGTTTTTAATTATATTTTATATTTTTCATATTTTATTAAATGCTACTTTTTTTTCACCTATTACATAGTAATTTCGAGTGTACAATCCCTTCAATCTTTGATCATTTTGTTAGATGGCATACTCTACAGCACCCAAAAATATAATATGAGTCCTGACATACGAATTCTGAAAAAAAAATCCTGGGAGTTCTCCCAGGATTAGAAGCAAGCTTCTTTCCTAGCAATTAAATATTTTTGTTCAAACTTTCTTCTGGAAGGAGGAAGGGAAACTAAAGCGAAGGAGAGATCTTATAAATTTCAAGTATTTTTTGACCGTGAATTTTTTTTAAACCTTTTCCACCTTTTACAAAAAAAGCACATCTAATTCGTTTTATAATGTTTTACAGTTAAGATAAATTATTCAGCACATTTTAATTATTAAAATTTTAAAAAAATCTAATTTTTATTTTAAGATGTTGATAGTTGAAACTGAAATAAAAATAACTAAGCGGTTCAGTGGAAAGTTTAAAAAAAGAACGTTTATAGAATTGTTGGTAACGTGTTTTTTATGTAGTTCGAAAAGGAAATCCTGTCGTGATTTTGTAGCACGTAAACATCTTAATATATGCTTTGCCTTATCGCATAATAAATTTGACTTCTTCTATTTGATAATATTATTATTTATAACACTGAGAAATATAGACATTAAATATTACCTTTTAATGAAGCTTATTGGCTCGTATTACATCATCAGTTTACGCGATGCTTATGATAAGTTTCATGAGAACTAAAGCTATGCTTTTCAAGCGGGGGTGTCCCAAGTTCTGCCAGTAATACCGGCCTGCCTTCAGAGACAACTCCTTACAGGTCTTTACACTTTATCACAATACAGATATTAATTTAGGTTTAGATTGGTTTAACCTTTGGCTTTGAGCTGACTAATCCGCCAGAGGCATGTTGTTGTCATCAAACCAAGCTACTCTATATTTTGCTGTGTGATAGCAGGCATTGTCTTACAGAATGAGCTACATCTATCCGTTTATTGTGGTATCGATAAACGTCTGTGAATCAAATCAAATCCATACCAGGGAACCTGTCATTCTGTCACCGTGCATTACATTTGGGATAATGCAGTCCTACTCAACATAACATAACATCATTGGCCAGAAGGGTGAAGCAAGATGCTTTTATTCCCCGTTGTCTGATAGGGAGGACGAATTGAAGGAAAGATTTATGAGCTGTGAGCTCGCCCTGGGGTGGGGGGGGGGCACGGAGATTAGTCATTGTTGCTGGTATTTAGGATGGTTTTGACCTCTTGTATTTGAAGAGGTCAGTTTCGTCATAGTTTGCTGTCTGTTTAACTAGATCGTTGGAGTGTGTAGAGATCTTTGAGAAGAATTTTTCCTCTGTAGTTAGTAGGAAGGAGTAGATGTAAGGGATGTTTGTATCCGTATGCAGTTGGACGTTCCTTACAAACCACGGTGCATCCAAGATCATGCGCAAACACTTATTTTGCACTCTCTGTAGCCTGAGGATGTTGGTGTTGGATGTGTGGCTCCAGGCTGGAGATGCATGTCACTATGGGGCGGATCGTCAGCAGGTAGAGGAGTACTTTGATTCTGGTATTTAGTTTGCTTTCTCTATTTATTAGAGGGTAAAGCTGTGCGATGGTTTTAGATGCTTTCGCGCATAAGACTTTGATGTGTGGGTTGAATGGTAATCTTTTGTCTAGAATTACCCAAGATATTTTGTTCCTGTTTGCCAGGGGATTTTGGTGTTGAATAGATAAAGGTCCCCTTGGGAGTTGCCAATCTTCTGGTGAAAAGTATCGCTATACTCTTTTGGGGATTCACTTGTAATCTCCATTTGGAGAACCATTGTTCTAGTTTTAGTAGGTTTTCTTGCAGTTTTTTAGTGACGAGATGTGGTTGTAGAGATCTGGCAAGTACTGCTGTGTCATTCGCATAGAGTGCTAAGATGGCTGACATTGGGTTGTGTGGGATGTCTGCCATATACATCAAGAATAAGATCGGTGCCAGTAGGGAACCTTGGGGAACTCCTGCAGAGATCCGTCGCTGACTGGAAACTGTACCGTTTATTTTGACTTGTATCTGTCTGTCCTGGAGGTAAGATTTAATTAGGTGGACGATTCTTTATGGTATGCCTGCTGAGATGAGTTTGTGTAGTAATCCGAAGTGTCATATCTTATCAAAAGCTTTCGCTATGTCAAGGAAAACTGCTCCAGTGTGCTGGTGCCGATTGTAGCCGGTGGTGATGTACTCAATTATCCTATGAATTTTTGAGTAGTACTGTGATGTTGTCTAAAGCCAAAGTGTTCCTTAGGAAGGATATTTAACTCGTTTACTGAGGCTTGGAGTTTGGAGAGGATGCTTTTTTCGGCAATTTTGCCTAAGTTTGAGATTAGGCTGATGGGTCGATAGCTTTCAGGCAGGTGTGGATCTATACCTGGTTTATGCACTGGGACCACATCTGCGACTTTCCAATAGCTGGGGAGATAGTTAAATCGGAACATGGCGTTGATTATGGTGGTGAGATGTACGACAGCTCTTCGGGGAAGCAGTTTAATTATTCTATTTGTTATGCCATCTGGGCCAGGGGATTTTTCATTCTTTAGCTTCTTTAGAACTTCATAGATTTCCGCTGGTGAGGTTTGCAGGTTTGTTGTTGCAGGTGTCGGTGAGTTTTAGTGCATGTCTGACATGGAGGTGATTTTATAGACATGCTTGATGTCCAAGTTGTCGTATGTAGGGCTATACTGTTTTTCTAGGTTCTTTGCTATCTCTTCAGCTTTTTCTGCGTCCGTGTGTATAAGGCCCCTGTCTGACTTGAGTCGGGGAAGAGATTTTTTTTTTTTCTGAGGCTTCTTAATATGTTCCAGATGGAGTGTTCGCCGGGTGATATAGAGGCTAGTTTGGCTTCACATGTTTCGTTCCTGTGAGCTTTAAGTGCTTCTCTAACTTCATTGTTCAGTTTGTTGAGGATCTTTTTGTCATGAGGTGCATGGGTGTTGTGGTACCTTTTCCTTGCTTTGTTTTTGTCACTAATTAAATCCATGATGTCTTTGGGCAGTCGGTTTGGCTTAAGAGTGGTTTTGGTAGAAGTGACAACCTTTATGGGTGTGTTGATTTGCTGAGTCAGGATTTTGACAGCATTTTCAATTTCTTTTATGGATCTAATGTGAGGGACAGGTCCAATGTGTTCCGATAGTACTTCTGGTAGTTTTTTCCATGAGATGAAGGAGTGGGGGGGGGGGAGGCAGCAGTTGTTCTTGCTTTCCCAGCTGGAGCAGGATTGGATTGTGATCGGATGTCAGCTCGTTTAAAGACTCTAGGCTATACTGTAGCATAATATTTTGTAGGATAGCAATGTCAAGTATGTCGGCTGTGACATACGTACTATGTGTTGGTTCTGCGGGGCCTGCTACCACTGCATAATTTGAACTGGAGTAGCTGAAGAGATTGTAGCCGTTTCTGTTGGTGGTTTTGCTGTTCCATGCAGGGTGTTTCGCATTTAGGTCACCGGCAATGATGACCTGCTCTTTATTGCCCAGGACGGCATCCAGATCTGAACGTAGTAGATTCTTTGATGGAGGATTGTAAGCTGCATAAAGTGTTAGTTTCCCAGCTGGGGTAGTGCGTACTACTATTCCTGTGAGTTCTAGATTTCTGGTTGGGGGGCTGGTTACAGAGTGGTAATCGACGCGGCTTTTTATTAAAATGGCGGTGCCACCTCCTCTGTAGTTTATTCTCTCGTTTCTGTGGAGGAGGTATCCTCTAACTTTGGGGGTTGTCTGCTGGTCTTAAGTGGGATTCGTTTATTAGGATGATGTCTGGGTTGTATCTCACTGCGAATTCTTGGAGTTCCAGAATCTTGTTTCTAAGTCCGTTCGCGTTCCAAGCGATGATCTGTAGGGAAACTGGGGTGCTTTCGTTTTTATGCATTTATGAGAGCTGCTAGGATGGATTGGGTTTCTTGTAGAAATATTTTTCTGGAGTCCGATGTGGGGTTAGATTTGTTGAAGTCTTGCAACATATTTGCGAGGGAGTTTGTAATGACGGCTGCTAAATTTGGGTGGTATTGTTCCTGAGTGGCCTTTGTTGAGCGGACTACATCTGCGTAGGTCTTCGTCTGCCGTTTGAGGTTTGCTTCGATCGGGGCTTCTGGTTGTGGCAGTTGGTTCTGTATCGTGTTTTGTCGACCTCTGGTGGATTGAGGAGCTGGGCCTACTGCTACTGGTTTTTATAGATTAGTAGAGGGAGCAGATCGTCTGTTTTTTGGGTGTTGTATACATCCTTTGTAGTTTGCTGGATGCGGGCTCCCCGCAGGTTGCACATTTAGCCGGGGTGGATTTTGGCTTGGTGCAGGTGTTTGTCAGATGGCTCTCACCGCATTTTAAGCACTTGTTTTCGGCTTTACATAATCTCTGCCATGACCATACTTTTGGCACCTGTGGCACTGTCCTGATGATGTCATTTTTCTTAGTGGTTCTGGGCTGATTTTTAGTCCGCAAATTGATGTTAGGTCATATATGTTTTTGTATGCCTGGTGGATCTCTACTAAGACGAGTGGCATCGGACTGTTGTCTGCTCTGGTCATTCTGCTGACCTTGATGGGTGGTAGGTCTTGGTAACAGAGATCGGCGGCTATGTCGTCTGTATGTATGTGCTCTGATACTCCACGGAGAACCATCTTCAGGCTCTTCTCGGAGTCGAGGGTGAAGGTGTGGTATTGTACACCTTTATTGTCTAGCTCCGTTGTCTTCTGAGTCCGCAGTAATCCATTATAGTGGCAGGCTGGATTTTTATGCCATCGTCTAATTTCTTTGCTGTTGTATAACCTATCTGTAGACTAGTCATGGTGGCCCTTAGTTCCGTCCACCTGTTCTTTTCTCTTAAGATAATTGGAGGCAATTTCTCTTTTGTGGTGGCAGGAGGGTCAGAGTTGTGTCCATCTTACTCCATACCTTCATCTGTGGGTGGTTCTGTCGTCTGTGTTTTGTGTTTTTTCCGCGGGTGGGTCTCTCCTTGTTCCTGGTGGAGGGATTGGAAACTACCAAATCCAGTTTTTCTTCTGTATTAGCAGTATCCTCGCTTTTCTCATCGTCCCTCATTGTGGAGTACAGGTTCAAGTAGGCTTAGCGCCAGAGCTTTGTCTAGTGTTTCTATCAGGGCGTCAGTGTATATTTCAGTCATAATTATGTCTAGTAGGTTTTGATGGGGGTTGGTCAATTATTAAAACTGAAAATTAATAGCGAAACCTTACCTTTTGCTGAGAGAATCTCAATCAAAATCCACTCCTTTGTATCGAATGCACCTGGTAAAGTTTTTCACAAGTTTGCTTTCTGCGATAGCTACCGTTAAAATCCAATGACGTATTTTCTTTTTCAGAATTCACTACAGTTCCTAAATTGCATCTAAATCAAAGTCTTACCTCTATATATCAATCAAATTGCATCTAAATCAACGTCTATCCAATTCTCGCAACATTCCAAAAATCCAGATCCCAATCTTCTTTCTTTCGATCATTCACCTTTTTCTTCGAATTCGCAGTCCTACTCGTAATGTTCAGAAGATTTATATATGGTTCTGCATCTGATGAAAAGAGAGTAACGAGATTATCGCTTCAAAAAATAGTTTTTCTTCTACATTCCAGTTACCGCTGCAAGCATTACAAAATAAAGATTTATTGTTACATAGACCATATATTTACAACGTACTAAGCATTGTTGAGCGCGAATTTTTTATCCCTTTCAAAGTAGGTCAGCTCTCTTCGCGTGTCATTTTAGTTCAAACGTGATATCGTACTCCTGTGATATATACGTATTTGTCTAGAACGCCATCTAGTATTTGCATTGCCTCTGTTTGCATGGTTATTGTATCATTCATGTACACCGGGATGTCCCAATACTTTTGGCAGCAACTTACAGGATAATGAACTAGGAGAAGTGTCACTGCTTGGCATCGACGTTCATTTTAATCGAACCCCGTAACGAACTTTCTCCCAAGTTTATTGGTTCCTTCTTTTTTTAGTCTAGAATATGTTCCCCATCAAATCGGGATTTGAAAGTAGTGATAGCGTATTTTTCTCCAGAATCAGAATTTATCTTTTTTGACCTATTTCGTTTGGCGTGTCAACAAATATTATATAGCGTTCCATTCTTCGCATGCATCCCAGACGTTTGCCATTATTTCCCGAGGGCATTTGAACTACAGAATTGGAAATGACTGTAGGGTGTATATCAGTTAAATAATTTTTTTTTTTAAAAAAAGAAGCACATCAAGAGATAGGAGAGGAGCAATTTCATATTTCAAGTCTTTATGGCCCATAGAAAATTCTCTATAGTACTTGAAGTGCGAAATTGCATGATGCGAATCACGAAATGTTTACTTTTGCTTCTGTAGTACCCTAGGTTGCACTCAATACTGTGAAGTAAATTTTCTTGCTGTATTAATTTTCAACAATGCGTCCGCGCGGTTAGCCTAGTGGCTTTGCGCTTCGCAACCATATGCCTGGGGAAGAGGTGTCCCAGGTTCGATTCCCATCGAAGACGTGAGGAACTTGAGGATCTTCCTCAGGCATAGCCAAGTTAGCCGGTCTTGGGCGCGGGCAGTAGGGTTTTTTCCACCAGTTTATCTGGCGTTTTTCATCCTGCAAGCAGGCAAACCGGCCCCGTGAACATACGCTTCTACAGCCAGAAATATATCCAACCCCCCCCCTGGAGCGGAAGACTAGGCGACAGGTCGGTTGGAAGTGGTACTAACAAGTAGTCGCATCTAAGTAACACGCAGACCCTGCATAGGAAGCGAGAATAACGCGTAGTGAAAGAAGAAAATTACTTTTCAACGATGCACGATTCAGTTAGTATTGAGATAGAAACTATTTGAAAATGACTGATTCTTGACTTACATTATTTGAGATACCTAACCTGCCGGTGTCCTTAATTACTCCTGTGATAATCCAGTAAACAGCATCGTTATGCGTTGCAAACATTTTTGTTTGCAACGCATATTTTTTTTCCCCTTTCTTCGTTAGGTTAGTTTTGTAGCACGCATTTGAAAGGGAAATGAGCCGATTATCCAAGAAAAATAATTACTGTGCTCTGAATGGGGGTGTGGATCTGGTACAGAAGAATCGAAATACTGTCAGTCGCTGATCGTTTATG
The DNA here is from genome assembly GCF_054136105.1 of Typopeltis vanoorti. Classification (NCBI taxonomy): domain Eukaryota; kingdom Metazoa; phylum Arthropoda; class Arachnida; order Uropygi; family Thelyphonidae; genus Typopeltis; species Typopeltis vanoorti. Next base: position 83,789,581 of record NC_143562.1, read on the forward strand.
TATTTCAGAAATTTTGTGCGCGTAATCTGCAGAATAGTCTACTTCACTTTAGATTTGTAAGTCTTCATCTTTTTTGTCAAATGTCTCCTGCATTGTTTCCGTGCTGCATTACAGGCCATCCATGGCCGGAAAGAACTGGATATAATTGCGAATGTAGTCACACGCGAAACGAAAGAGAGAGAGAGAGTGTCGTAAAAATACACGAAACTGATTTACCTAGCATGGGGATATTACGTATCCTAGGCTGTGTTGGTACCGAGAGAGAGATAACAACAATGACGGAAGACGGCGTTTGAACGATCATTAAATGAATGTAAACACATCTTTGGATGACGTAGACAATGTTTTTAGTGATTACGCAAGAATTGTTTCTTAATAATTCTTTTGAAATGGAAGCTTATTTTCATGACAAATGTGTTTTAAGAAATCACCGCACAACAGTATAGTTCAATCTAGATTACTTTGAGAGTTCGTTTTCGATACTCGAAAATCGAAATAGTTCATAGCTAAAAGTTTTCGTTTGAAAAGAATCATAAAGAAACAATCCTTGAGTAATCACTAAAAACATTGTGTACGTCATTCAAAGATGTGTTTCATTCATTTAATAATCGTTCAAACGCCATCTTCCGTCGTTGTTATTATTCTCTCTCTCGCTCGGTACTAACACAGCCGAGGATACGTAATATCCACGTGCAAGGTATGTATTTAGTGAATTATCTTATACCCAAAATAAATAAGGTCAATTTTGGTGCAGATTAGGAAACTTAAATTACCATTTTACATCTACTGAAGTTTACGGTGTGTGTGTGTGTGAATAATAAATGTTTTTTTTTTTTTTTTCTAACTTAGGATTTATTTTGGGGTTCAAATTACCCGATCCTTAGTCCATCCATGGTATTAATATGGCATATAGGTTTTTTAGCAATCTTTCCAGTTACACTGTCATTAAAAATGTCAGAAGCATTCAGAGTGCAATAATTAAAATCAACTTTTTAAAGGTTCAGACAGATTATAGTCCGATGCAGTAAGATCTGGATTGCATGAACGATTCTGTAAGACCCATTCGTAACATTTTCGAGTGTTTACAGAGCTAGCTAGCGAATTCTTTACCACTGGCAGTGAAAACTTAGGCCAGCGGTAAACATAGTCCTCTTTATTGACCACTGGCTTAAACTTATCATGCAACATCTCATTTGTAACGTGCGTACTCTTCTCAGATTATATCAAGCATAATTGAATTGTCAGTGAATCTCAGGAAATTGTGAGTATAATTTGTTTTGTGGATTTTAAGTATGTTTCTCTCGATGACTTCATTGGCAGAAACCTGACTAATCAGCGGTTGGTTTGTTACTTAATCTATAGTTACGTTATGTCATCGAGAATACAAGTGTATGAACATGTATGTGAACTTTTTCATTGTCTCATTTTTTGAAAAAGTTCACATACTGTTTGTGGTTGTAGATGGACGCCGGTCGTTCTTTGCTAATGACACATGTTCAGTATTTCTATATGGCAAATATATTACTGTGAAATAGGACTCTAAAATATTCAACGATTTTCTACATCTGGTACAGCTTCGGTCCACAAAAGCCGTGCATGGAAATCTGTGGAGAGGTCTAATTTACATTAACCTAGCAAGAGAACGGAGTAGTTGAGATCCAACTATCTTGTTTAAATAACAGTATTATTTTATGTTTATAATTGTGAAGCATTCAGCAGTGTGGCGGCAAATAAAAATAAATTTTATAATTTTTTTATTTTTTTTTGAAATCAAAGAATTTTATATATTCTTGTATAAGTTTTGCCAATTTAATACATGATTTGAAGCACATCTTAAACAGTTAGCATCACTTGATTCCATCGATACAGTTTTGCTCTTCTGTTTATGATAGAAGCATAACTGTATTACTTACATATCCGTTTCTTAGTTTTATTTTGATATAGAAATTTAAAATTACAATGATAAGTCGCTTTTTTTTTATTCTGGCAAGTTTCAAAGTAAATGCGTTTGTTATATTATATATTTGTTAGATTATATATCAGGGATGGGCAAGTTCTTCGGTAATAAGAGCCGCATATAATATATTTTTGAATGTTCAAGAGCCGCAGAGAATATTATTTAAAAATTGTATTTAGAAATAACAAAAAATACAACTGTATAGTAGTCCTACTCACCAAAGAAGAATATGTTTAATCTCTACTCGTTGAAGGCTTTGATTGATTCTTCATATGTGCAGTTAATAGTTTAAAATCTGACTGGTAGGATGTCAAAGCCATTCTAATAAGCTCGGTGACGTGGCTGTTAGTGAGGATAGCACGATGTTTTGACTTCACAAATTTCATTACAGAGAAGAGAGATTCACAGCAGTAAGTTGTCCCAAAAAAAACAGAGAGTAGTCGGAAACCAGTTTTCTGAAGATTGGGATACTTTTCTTTTGGGATTAGTTTCCAAAAGTCAGTTACAGATGAGCTTTTATGTACTAACGTCAATCCCACATCTTCCTGCAGCTCAATAAGCTCTGTCTCTATTGAAGCAACATCCGCGGTAGGTGCAACAATAGGACATCCATCGTTGATGACATCAATCACAAAAGGATTCACAAGAAATTCAAAACATGGCTTTAACTTTTTTAGTTTCTCAAACCTATTCTCAGAATCATAAAGTCTTTCTAAGTTTCCTTCGTATCGTTTCAGTTAAAATCGACCTCCCATTGTTGGTTAAACACTCTCATTTCTTGTTCTTATTTCCGTTTTATACTCTTCTGTTGCTCAGTCATTTTAAACAAGGAATTTATAACTTTCACTAAACTCAATCTTAATTATTTATTAACCAGAAAAGTACTTATCTACACTAAAATTCACTAGTTATGTTCCGCTACCACCACAAGCGCGTAACTTGTGTGTATACTGCATGAAGAGTGATGACGCAGAGTCCAGGCAACGGAGGCGGTGGGTAATGCAGCGATCATAGTAATCACTTTTGGAACTAATTTTTGCGGCAGCGACACAGGCCATAAAATGTCGAAATACTTTTTACCAACCAAATACGATAATAAAATCCACATTAACAACCCTTTTGGCCGGTACCATTTAAAAGCTAAAAATGTAAAGATTCAAAATATTTGTTTTTTACTTATCTTTAAAGCATTTTTACTTATCTTTAAAGCAAAATATGTGTTTTTTACTTATCTTTAAAGCATTTACGAAATAAATACTATACTACTATAGATTATTAATATAAAAGTTTAGAAAAAATAGCAATGAAAACCAATATTGTCTCGGGAGCCGCACAGAGTAGCGTTGAGAGCCGCAGTTTCCCCACCCCTGTTATATATTATATGCCAACCTGGTTGGCCGAGTGGTTAGCGTATCCGCTCTCCAGCCAAAAGTCTGCTGGTTCGAATTCCACCATGGGCATGGATGTTTGTGATTGGTTGTAGATGGCGTTGGTGTAGATGATGATGGTAGTTGCGGTTCGTAGTTGGTGGATTGAGTGGTGGAGACAGAGTTGTAGAGCAGGTGCCCTCCTTCGATGAGTCTTTGGACTTCCTGAGGAGGAGGTCCCTCCGGTGTCACGTAATAACAATATTACGAACATTTTGCACATTTTTAATAGAATGAAAAATCTTTAAGCTGAACTCATTTCGGTTTATATTGATATTAACTCGAAAAGAATATTACACTGAAAACAAACTCCAGACTTTGTACATTGAATTCAAAATACAGTATGTATAGGGAAAAAAATATATATTGTTAACTGTGATCTTTAGTTTCTTTAAAGAAATTAGATAATAATCAGTTGGTTACAAACCGCATTTCATTATTTTAAAACACTCACATGGAATGTTTTGAATAGTTTATAAATTCCGAGGATGTTAAAAAGTGTATTCCTTTTAAATATCCTTGCACAATTTTTCGGTTTCTTGAGCAGAAGTACTGTTTATATTGTCAGCGAGAGACTGGCTGCTCTTTATTAAGTCTCTTGGGAAGATAACGAAGCATTTTAATTTAAAAAAAAAAAAAACTCGAAATTGGCAATCCCTTGCAACAATTCAGACATTATACATCGGCTTTACAAAAACTTAGTAGACTACAAGACGATTACTCGCGCGCATACAATTGTGAAATGAAAACGTTTGGGATGGTCTACTCTCCACGAAAATCAGTGTACTTACTCTTGGTGGATTTGCAGCCATGGGTGAAGATTTTTTTTAGATTTCATAATTAAATTCTTTTACTGAACTCTGCGAAGAGCGTACTGTAATGCCAAGCGAAAATGCATTCGTTCTCTTTTGGTTGGTTTAAATGGTATCCCTCATTATATTGTTTTCATATGATTTAACGAAACTCAGTAATTGCAGATTAAATTGTGTGATTTAACTTTAATTAACTACCAGTGCGTATTCCCTGTAGGGCATAGTGTAACATCATTTTCTCGTTAAACCCCGTTAAACACCTTATGTTTTTATGACATCTTTTTCACTTACATGAATGCTTGTAAGATTAAAATGTCACTCACTTTTATTCTGTCCTCAATTTCATTCAGAATGGCAACTCTCCATTGTTGTCTAGGTTGGTCTTTAATTACCCATAATTACTGGTGAAGTGGTAGCTATGGTTACCAAATTGTTACATTATAACGATTTTATGTGGTGACCGTTAGTGACTGTGGTCTGTTTATTTTCCGACACGAGATTATATAAATACTCGTTTAATTAGTGATTTAATTTGTTAATTACGAGACAGGCAAAGGAATTAAACAACCGAAGAAGAAATTACAAATACATGATTATGTTTCCAGTTGACAGTGCAGTAACTACATTTAGAAATATTGAATGTCAACCAAGTTGGCAACAATGTTTGAATGGAACGAAATACAAGAGATCATTTTTTTGTAAAATTTAAAAAAATGTTTTAGCGAAACACATGTTAATGAATTTTCGTAGCGTATACACCACTGTTGGCCGTATTCTCAGCCCTTAATATCAATTTTGAATAGCGCTGTGTGTGTGATCCACGTTGGTTTGTATATAATGTTACAATAATGCATGATGCATAATCTTAGTTGCATATAATGCCTTGGCCTTCTAATTTTTAAAATATAGGGATTCAAGCATTATAATGTGCATTTCAATTATGTCTCATCTCTCTCTCCAGACACAAGTTTAGTCAGAAATATTTTTAGATTTGAATTTAGCTTCAGTTAAAATGCGAGAAACATCATTAGGGGATTTTCTTCCGAAGATGAGTTATCCGTTTTAATGTGTAGGGGTTTAGGTTTCTCTCTCGGAACTTAGGTCCCTCTCCTTAAAGACAGAGAGAGAAAGAGAGAGAGAGAGAGAGAGAGAGAGAGAAGAAATGAAAAGAAAATAACGTAAGAGTAAACGCAACGCATTCGATTCACAGACATCATGCATTAGCCTCATGAACTTAATTGCTTTAACATATTTTGCTAATAACAAAACTCGTACCCTGGCTACAAGGCTAATTTTTCTGCGATGGTATCGCCACAATCCGTACATTATTCTGTATTGTACCTACTTTTTTGCTAAGTAAAATTATCAGAAAATTTAACAAATTGTATAAGCAGTCATTCCGTAAATCTTATTTTGGAAATTTAACTGAACGAATCTTTCCTTGCCATAGAACTAATTTGCCAAGAAAAGCAAGATTAATGATAGCTTTTATGATTTGATTCTTTCTTCATTCATTTCAATTTAGAATAGTACATCAAAATTAATATTTCGATAGATATGATGGGCAGCAACATCATCTGTTTTGAATGTGATGCCATTTTATCATAATTTTTTTTTTCAGTTTCATTTTTATGACGTATAGTCCATGCTTAGTCTAATTCAGCAGTTATTGTAGACATCATAAAGGTTGTTAAAATGATTAAACGTGAGAAGTAATAATGGAGCACTGGCAATGTACTTGCCAGTATTTTATTTCGAAGGTAGTCATAACGAGAAGAATACTTGTAGAAAGTGAGACCGTGTTTGTGGATTTCATGCATATTACCGAATAAAATTTTAAATGAAAAGTGAACAGCAAATTGGAAATATAAAAAACGAATATTCGGGCATGAATTAATACACTAATTTCAGATGCTATGAAATGGTCTGAAGTGGTTTAAAATATAAAAAACATAAAATAAAAATACAAAATAATATAATAATAATAATAATAATAATAATAAATGATAAACAAACCTTAGACCGCCCCTGTTATTAATATTAATGTTACTATAGGTTTACAGCCTTTTGTAGGTAGAGATACATAAAAAAAAAAGAAACCTCCAACTATGCGAAGGTAAATTCTATAAATAAAACGCTTAAAGAATGCTAAGTTAATTAAAGAGTTAAATCCAACTTTAAGAATAAAGTTTGAAATGGTAGATACGGAAGCAGGATTTATAAGACAGAGATTAGTGATAAAACCCCTTAAAGCATAGAACTTTTCGGACTTGAACGTGCGTAATCATACTAAGGAGAAGAGAAAGCCAAGACGCGAAAGACAAATATGTGATGTGACGAATCTCCTAAATCTCAAGGGGGCGTTTTCTTTTGGGATTTTCTTGCTGAATGATTTATTATTAGCTGCTGCGCCCAGCTTTGTGAGAAAAGGAAAATGTTTTATTATTATTATTATTATTATTATTATTATTATTATTATTATTCGCCACTTATTTAGCATAAAGTTTTATTGAATTAAAATGTAGTTGATTGTATTTGATTTCAGTTTGAATGACGATATTAGTTTGATGATTGCCCATTACAGTACCACTTTTGTTCTGTTGTGCTATTTAAAATGTGTGTATTTGTTATTTTTTTCCTTTTATTATAACTCTGTGAGGGGATTCAGTATAAATTGTAAATTATAATTGTCTTTCGTAGATTTTGTACACGACGTTGTGAATTGAGGATCACAGAAAAAATTTATTATTTAAGTAGAAACAATTGGTCAAATTTCTTAAAGATTTTCTTATGTGATAAGATATTTTAAAATGCATAAAAACCTCTGTGAAATTACAGTTAGTGAAAACACTGTAGCTGTTGAAAGAAGGACACAGTACTTTTTTTTTTAAGATTGGATTTTCCGTTCTAGTTAGTAATGGATAGCGTACAAGCAATGTGTGCGAATCCCATCGTTTTATGAAAGTATTCATATTGTAGATTTTCGTTGCCCAGAAGCCTCTGATTTCGTTTATCAGAGGACTGGAGTGGCTTGAAAAAGTTTCATGTTTGGTCTTTAGAACCGGGTTTCCAGATTAGCTCATCAACGTTATTAATACTAATGCACTGCTAGATTTACAGCCTCTGTGGGTGGATTCACACGATAATATCAAGAAAGAAAAATAATAATATGGGGGTAGTCTGTGTAAGGATAATCATTTAAATGTAGTACAACAATCTTTTCAGTATACAGTCAGTACTATTGCATATGAAATCTCTTATCACTAAAATATTGCAGCTTAGTATACATGGGTCTTTATTTATTTATTGGATGCTAGTATATGATTCAGACGACAGTGTTTTCTATGATAAGCAGTGGTGTATGCTTTCTTTATAAATATGAACGCTGAGACTAATCGGTCATTCGGGTTGTAAGTGATAGCAGCTTGTTTCCATATATATATAATTAGAGAAATATTTTTGGAGATTTACATATATAGATGCATACGTAAACTCCACCTACTACTTCCTCTGCATACTTCTTAGACTAGAAAATTCTGTTTTCTCTGTGAATAGTATACAGCCGATCCCGCCTTTAAAAATGTTTCTCCATAACAGTTCAGTGGATCCTGAATTAAGATATCTTTTGGCGATTATATAAACTTAGTGTTAATGTAGTCAATTATTAAGGAATTTTTAGTATTTTTAATGTAGATTTTAGTCTTTCAAATGCCGAGGTAAGAGAAAGCATTTTTGTGCGAACAAAAATAAGAAAATTAACTGCAAACCAATTTAAATAAATTACTGATATACCTGATAAAGATCATATAATGAAATAGACCGATAATGAAACATTGATTGGTTTCAGAAAAATTGGGGACTGCGAAGAACATCGATTGCACATTTACTAACGCCTGGGTTAGATAATCCAGAAACCTAATTCTAGAATGAAACATGATTTTCAAGACATTTCTGGCCTTCACTGTGCAAGGGTGGTGGTCGTATCATGCATCATATATCGTCTATTAAGTAATTTCATTCCCCAAACATTCCATGATACAGTGCAATTAGAAGCACAACCTCTTATTGGTTGGATCTCCACCTAGCATTGGTCTAGTTGGCCAATTGCAAATATACTCAAGATATTTGAAAAATTAGATTGTAATATTTGTTTGATGGTTATATCTATACATTTCTGTAATGAGATTATGTATATAATGCCATAGATAGGTACCCTCATTTTCCCCTGGGAATGTGCTGAACCGAGCAAAGAGTGGGGAGGAGGGGGGGGGGGGGTCGCCATTTGAAAATAACCTAAATTTGGATATTTGAAAATATGGAAATATGGAAAGAAGGTATCAGGGACTGTGGATTGTCAGCATAATGGTCAATGGTTTTTTAAAGAGGAAACTACTGTCGCATCACCCAATAAAAAACCACAGTCAGTCCTTTAAAGATAATAGATCAAAAAAAAAAAAGGAATTCCGAATAAACATTGATTTTTATAGAAATATTGATTTTATTCAAAATTTTATAAAATAAATTTGACTTGATTATTAGGGCAAAATAAATAATTTTGAGATAATAATGAGACATCTGTTACGTATTTTGTGTGGTTTGAAAAATGCTTACGTAATAAAGAAATGGATATCATTTTTGAAATAACCCTAGCAAATATAGCAGAGTGTTATTCGATTGCGAATTGTGTTCTAAGACTTTTCAATATGTCAGGTAATTCTGCTTCAGAAACTCAATACATAAACATATCTTGCATTTGGAGCAACACCATTTACCGGTTTGAATTATCTTTCACATAAGTACTACTATTTGCAATGAATGCTTTAATTTCGTATAGTGTAGTTGTTAAATTAGTTTCTAAAGTGCAAAAGGACTTCGCTGCCTAATTCCTGCACGTGTGATATTTGCGTGGTAGAATTAATCTTCAGTTTTAATATAAAGCTCCTTTTCTTATTTCACAGATCCGGTTAGCCAAGTTCTAAAGGCATGATTAAATAATTAAAAAAGGTATGTGAAAAATACCATTCATGCTTGAAAGACCAAATATTTCTAGCTTGACTTCGATTTACTTCAGACGAATAGCAGAAGTAAGCGTCATCTATTTTATGATCAAGCATGGTAGCTAGAATCCTCAGGCCATGTACAAGCTGTTTAATTCCGTGCTTATTTTCTCCAAATGGCTAGCTGACATGTTTATCTCTCTGCATAGCAGCATAAAAATACATTTTATGGTTTCTTTTTTACATTTCTTCTCTAGAAAGGTTTTGAATGGCTGTCAGAGATAGTTCTCCTTCTTCACTTCGTTTTCTTTAATTAACAAGGAGCGACTTATTCATCATCGTATACTAGGCGTTCTTAATTTCTTTCTCGAGACGAGAAAGTGTAACAATCTCTTGAACTCTTAAGATTACCACACTCATCGCGGTTAGTTGTAAATCATAAAACCTCGCGTCTTTACATGTTTTTAATTTAGCTTATACAAATGTAATTGAAATGTTACAAGACATTCTAGTTCTGTCGGCTATGTTTATTTTAATATTTAAATATAATGTGCATGCTGATACATATTTTGCGGGAGGTGTAATGTTCTAATTATAAATTGCTATTTTAAAATAAAAAGAACATCAGTTAAAGAGAACAATGCCTTTAAAAAAACAATATTTATACACATATCACTTTCCTTATGGCGCACATCCCTCAATTTTAAGATCCTTTTCAGTATAACAATAATTAAGACTAAGGTAAGTCTAGTAGGGCAGAGAAGTCCTTGAAAGATTAGGATCCTTAACTGATCTGATACAGTGATTATTATAAGAGAATGGACTATTTTTGTAGGTTTGTAAATTCAATATCGATTTCATTCATTTATTTTTATTTGTGTGATAGCTCAGTTGCTAAAAATCAGTACTTTTTTTTCAGTATTTACACCTAGCTTTAGGATTGTATCCCGCGTAAGACCCGGATATTTCTGAAAGCTTGCTGTTTAGCTTTGAGAATTTGTAACTCCTTTTGAAAAATAAAAATAATTAAAAAAATAAAAAAAAAATATTTTTTTTTTAGTTTCTTATTTGAGGTACTTAATTTCTTTTCAGGTGCGTTTCACAAAATGATTCAGCACTTTGCCCGCGAATTCATTACAATAACTCTAGCTAGGCGGATTTTATTCGCATTTGATATTTGAAATCATTACAACAACTTGCCAAAACGTTCCAGTTTTAATTTCAATGAGATAAGTTTACAGTTGTACAAAGGATAAATTGTCGAAATTATATGTTGCAATAATTCATCTGGCTATACAGCCCGAGGAAATTCTATCCAGAATTTATTAAATGTAGGATTTACGATACATACAAAATGTTCACGTGATTCAGTTTTACTTGCAATCGACAACTTTTTATTGAAAGATTTGGCAAAATGATTCAAACTGATATTAACAGTTCCGGTTCGATTGGAATTTAATGAATTTTAGTATTTAGGTTCTCTATTAAAATTTGTAAAACCTTTTTTGGTGCCAAAATTATGAAAAAATATCCACGGTGTCTTCGGACTGTACTACGGTCAGAATGCTTTTGTATCCCACTCGAAGATTTATAATGATGTTTCAAGGGCGACTTAGCCGGCTTTCAGTTTATAAAATTTATACCTTTTCCCTATAAAAAGAGAAACCGACATGAGAACACGAATTCGGCAGGCATCACCTCATAGCACTAGTTGCGTTGGAGTAATCTAAAACAAGTCAGTCCCCTTTTTAAAATGATGGTGGCTAATCAACAGCAAGAAAGTGAATACAAAACGCCATAATCAATGATAGTGCTTCTATGAACTACAGAGAAGTATATTGAGGTGGAATATGTAGTCATAATAATGAAAAAAAAAACTTCACGAACTCTGTTTATTGTCGTGAGAATTAAATCTAGAATACGTTAATAGTTCCACAGAAATGTTATTTTAAAACAAAATTAAATAAAATTTAATTATATCTCTATACAGACAGGTTAAACTGTTATATAAAGTTGTTTAGTCAGAAGGTTTCATACATTATAATTTTTTGCTGCTTGATGCTGAACTGTTCTCACGTAAATTATTTATTTTGATTAATTACAATATCACAGTTTATTTTAACTGTTAAATGTCATATTTATGTAAGTATAAATGCATGAAAAATGACATACCAAGACGCTAAGCCATGTATTATCGCGAGCAGTCGATCCTTCTCATTGCAAGAATCTTAAGGCCAAACTTCGACCTATAATTGCACTTCAGAGTTATGTGTTTGCGACTTTCATTCAACAGAGATATTCAACAAGCCATGGCTTGCCAGATTTGACGTTTATAATCGATTTAATACTAATAATAACAAACTATTCGTAAAATAAGCCTACTCCAAAAAAGCGTTGTTCTTCGTTTTCTCCTCCTCCTCAGACTTCTCTACAATTTACATTGTTCAGCCAGTTTCGACCAAATTTGGAAATTAATTGTCTCTTGCGTTGTTAAATATCCCCTGAGCAATTCAGTATAATCGAGCTAAAATTAAGAGCGACGTTGTGAGCACTTCCTCAGCATACAATTCTTCAGTTTGCATCGTACAATTAGATATAGAATATATCTGTTGTTTATATTGCTTGAGATTCTCTGATAATGTGAACCAATGGGGAAAGTGGAGGTTGGGTTGTAAAGTGGCAAAGAAAACATCAGATTGTGCAGATGCCGCTAAAGAAGTAGAAAGCGGGAAGCTGGGTCAGTTTTCCAAGTAGCTGTTTGACTGATATTATTTTAATTATTGAGAATGTTAATTCCTCTTTGAAATTCGAATAGTACCATGACAGCAGCAACAATATTAATAATTATTAAAAATAGCCACGTGTAATAACAGCCGTCCTCTTGTTTCATTAACTCACCGTGGATGTTTATTATGAGATTCTTATTACAAGAATAATTAAGACTAAACTTTTTATTTGATAGAAGTATTCAACAGGAAAAAACACACCAAATGTGAAGTGTTATTACATTTTACAAATGCTTCTCTTATTTTCCGTTTCCTACTTCCCTGCAGACACTAATACAGGTTGCATAGTTCCATTGATTTCTACTATTCGTATGGAGCTTTTTTTTTTTAACATTGCTTAAAGCCAATCTGACTAAATACAACCCAGTTTTTCTTCTTCTTCGGGCACCTTTAATTTTCAACCAAATTAGAGTATATATATATATATATATATATATATATATATATATATATATATATATATATATATATATATATATATATATATATATATATATATATATAGAGAGAGAGAGAGAGAGAGAGAGAGAGAGAGAGAGAGAGAGTTGTTGTTTTTTTACTTTCTTTAACGTCTCTTTAATCTTCTCATATATAGATCAAAATGGAGAATTGTAAAGAACGAAGAAGAAGGTATCCCGCTTACTGTATATCGCACAGTTCAATCAATTTCGGCACTTATTTATTCACTGTTTTACTTTCTTCATTAAAAAAAATAAGGATATCTCAAAATATGATTTGTTAAAAAAGTGAGTCATGTGCTGAGAAAGCAAGTCGGCTTCACTATAGATACGGTTACTTTGCTGACGTTGTTTTAATCATGGTGTATGTAAATATTATTCAGTCGATCAGACAGCAACAACAATGTTAATGATTATTAAACCTACTTCTCAGTACTTCACTTTTTACATATGAGATGTTTTAATGAGGTAATAGGCTACTTATAAGTGAGAAACTATCTGTTTACGAGTGCGAACAATGCAGTATGTCAGAAGAAAAATAAATCAGTTATAGATTCTTTTATAATTGATTTATCTATATTATAATTTTGTACCTCGTAGTGTTTGCGAGAGTTATGCACCTTCGGTGTAGGCTTATAAGTGCGTCACGTCTAGTTCTGTATTACTTTTTTATAATGAATATATTTTCATAAAGATTAGACCGAGTTACTAATTACAGTTTGTTAATCATTATTATGCGACACCTACAAGGAGGCCAAGGACTCATTACGGGAGGGCACTGTACTCTACTGTTCCACTACACACAGCTTACCGACTTCGCTACTTAATTCTTCAACTAACAAAACGCCATCTAACGCCCACCATCGACAACAATAGCATTATTTTCTCTCTGTAAATTATGTGTGTTCTCATGGCCGATTTGCCTGTATGCGGGATGAAAACCCTGCTACCTCCGTATGTGACGGCTAACTCGTCTTCAGTTGACCTATACAAAGATTCCTCTCGCGATGAGAATTTCAGTTGCGCTACGAGGCGTTTATTAATCACGAACAAACCAAACCTACAGAAAAAATGTAGATTCAAATTTTTCAGAAAGAAAATATGTAACGCCATTTTATTGCCAAAGGGAGTAGACAGAGCTTTTATGGGCTTAACTGACTTTTGAAAGATAAGCCTTTCTATCCTTAGTCGTGACTGGTAACTGAGCCCATGGTTATCATTTATTTCAATAGGCATGACAGACATGGGGGGTACACAAGCACTTACTTTATTTATAAACAAAATGAAGTTAAGCTATATATTAATAGTTTAATATTATAATTTTTTTGCACAGAATAACACTGAAAATGGATGTATTTTTACTGAGTTACACGTCATTATGGAAGTAATTTTTGACGTAAATATGTGGTATGTTAATGTTTATATATTTATATGAGTGAATAATACAGGATGGCCCATAAGTCACGAAGGGATTTAAAATGAGAATAACTCATAACTAGTATAAAAATCTCCATATTCTGTATTTCATTATAACAAAACGAATAAAAATAATTAATAGATCAAAAAGTTATTGAATGTTTAAACTTCAGTGATCTTTTGCTAGTAGCAGAATATTTTATACTCAAGTGGTTTACTTCGTTCATCAGTTATTCGTGGTTTACTTCACGGATAACTGATGAGCTAGTTTTTATTCATTAACATCATTGATGTACTTAGCGAGGAAATTATGAAAGAAAAACCTATTACAGAATGTTTGAGAAGTGACAAGATACGAGAGAGGAAAGCCTATCAATCTTAAGGATTGATATTAGACAATATAAAGAGTGAGTGAAACGGGAAAACAGCAGGCATCAGAAAAAGCGAGAATAATGGGGATTATACATAAGGGAAAAATAATAACAAGTGATGGATACGAGTATTTATGAGAGCGCCAGAAACAGCGAGTGCAAGTAGGGTGATAAGATATGTCACAAAAAAGAAAACTAAACTTAGTTTTGTTTTTAGGGAATTGCGTGGAAAGTGAAAAGCAAAATTGAAAAAATAAAGAAGAAAAATTAGGATAGAATTAAGAATGCTTTTAAAGGATGTATATGAAGAATATATTAGAACAGAATGATAATAAAAGTTCTAAATGAGGCAACGTGTACAATGGACTAAGTTTTAGTTTAGAGACACAAAACTTCACCAAGAACACAACGATAAAAGATTATTTCGCAAAAAAGTAAGTTTTTGTTTACCTGTTATGTACTCGTTTTTCATACTCTTTCTCTCTGTACGCAACTAAATAATTTCATTCCTATTCGACTTCATAAGACACGATGATTCTGTTGATTCTGTGTTTTTATAGTGCATGTAGCGCGTATGTCTACCAAGTAGCATGGTTTAGTAAACTGCATAATCAAGAATGAATGAATGAATGAATGCTCACCATTGTTCTGCAAACGTTTTACGTTTGAATATAGGAGCATTTTCGAAACCGATTTATGCCACATATGCAGACCGTACCTTTAAGAACGAAATAGGCGATATTTTAGAGCGCCCGAACTTAATTTACTCAAAAGAAGAAGAAAAAAAGTAATGTTTAAGGAAATACCATGTGAAGGATATGTGGGATGTATTTTCGAACAATGTACATACTTTGAATTCTGTTGGGTTCTCATCTATTTTATTTTGTTAACATATCAACATTAACCTAAAACACAGAAATGAGTATCATATGAGAACGAAAAATAAAATCAAGTTGCACATTTTTCGTTTCTGATAGACAGCATTGCGAACTTTTAAAATGTGTAGAGATGAAACCTTATATCACAGGGCAAAGATTTTCATTTAAGTCAGATACATGATCTATATTTTAACCACGCCAAGGCAAACGAATGTTTACTCCATGGAACCAAAAAGTGCTGCGATAACGTGCCACAATCCTCACTATTTAAAAGCAGGCAAAAACAAGTCACTTTGACTTGTAGATTATTATTCGTTAATAGAACTAAACAAAAATTATATATGATATTTAAAAATAAATATACTTATATGATTAATGATTCTAAGAACCAGAAAAATCGGAGATCATCTAATTCGGGGAATTAGATGATCTCCGAAAATTAGTTGGGAAATCACACGATATCACTAGAATTGCCAGTGGTTCGCTGGCCTTGCTCTGAAGGACACTGGCGTTCTTACTCGCCTCAAAGATGTGGCAGGTAACTCTTCTTGGACTGCTTTCTCGAATGACATTATTCTGTTTGTAATATCAAAAGGATTTGGGTATTACAAACAGACCACTCTTTCCCTCCCAGCGCATTTGATTCATCCTTAATCCATCAGAAAATGTTCTCTACATGTTCATTATTGACATTGGATCGACTACCCCACCCACTGTTTAGTTTAACTGTGGAAACCCATCCGATACCACCCAACATACAGTTAGTAATTCTCTCTTCATTCCTTTTCTAAGTGTAATACTTATACGAAGCATCTGCTGTGTGAATAAAAAAAAAGCTTAAAAAATATCATAATATGCTATTCTGTTGTGAACTATATTGCCTTTCATTTTAATGTCTTAAAAGATTTCCCAAACTTGATGGTCGATTTATATTTATTGTCATATAATTATTCCACACATTTTTCATGGCATTTGTGATGGCATAGAGGTTTGTATCACAAACACTTTCCAAACTTGGATTTCACATTGCGATTCGTTTTCCTTTGGCTTGGTAGCTTAACTTGGAAGAACGTAATGCTGTAAAGATTCCAATTCAAATCTCTTTTCGAATCTATGCCTTATTTCTCAATCATAATCAACTCTTTAAATAATATAAAGATATGGTGCCAAAGAGTCTCCTTCTGAAATAGCATGTCGTGTCCACAAATTTGAGGGGATCCATAAACTAAGACAACAATCTCCACATTCTTAGTTGAAAAATATAGACCTTGTATCACATTGACTGAACATATCAAAATCTCATTTCCAATGCCTAGAAAAGTAATTGATCGAAATGTATCAGATTTATTAGGGCTGTTATTATGTAGTACCTACTTTATTTTATTTTATTTTATTTTTTTATTTTCTACGTGTACAGAGACTATTACAGTTCAATTTGTTTTGGAAATATCTTCAGTACTTCGATCCGGACCATTTCGTGTAGCACGTTTGTGTTTTGA
This sequence comes from Typopeltis vanoorti, assembly GCF_054136105.1. Lineage (NCBI taxonomy): Eukaryota > Metazoa > Arthropoda > Arachnida > Uropygi > Thelyphonidae > Typopeltis > Typopeltis vanoorti. The sequence goes on from NC_143562.1 coordinate 83,806,182, forward strand.
ATTTCGCTCGTATTTCGTGTAGGGTGCTCGTATGCGTGTACGAGTTCCGATCAATCGTGACCTTATATTGTTGCATGCATGCGAGTTGTATATTTATATTCTTCCGGTGTCTGCGTGTCGCGCAACAGCTGTACGGTTTTTTAATGTCAAGGATTTTAGTAATCATCATGGCTAATTGCCAAAAAAATGATTCAATTTCTGGAAAGGGGTTTTCATGGTGAAAACAGAACCAGTTTAGGTAAGAATTCGGAACAATTTATAATTTGCATAATGAATAATAAATTAATTTATGGCTAGTGAAGTTATGATTGTTTCTTAAACTCGCACGCATCATTTGGCACCAGCTCATATAAAGTGCCATTAAATTATTTGCTTTATCTATTTATTAAGAACATTATAATGTTTAGAGCTATTCTGCAGATAATACTGGTTAATGTGATTATTCCGGCTACATCACTATTTCTGCTTCTGTTCACTCCCTATAAAAATGGAAATATGCCAATGCTTGCTTTAAATGATATTTTTCAATTCTGTTTAAGCAGGTACGAGAAACAATGATGTTTTTTCTCTTAGAATAAAACTGTTTTTGAGCTCGTTTACATATGCTAATTTTTTTATTCTCTGTAGCACGCAGACTGCAATACGAAATGTGTCTTGAGATATGATGTGATATATATATATATATCAACGAAAGACGAAAGCATGTACTCACCTATAACAGACCGCCTTGTGCATATTTCATACGGAGTAACCTCGCTCTTATCACTAACCCTACTTATACACGGCGACACTTGAGGCGCTGCTGCTACTGTCTGCATTTATAAGGGGGAAAAGAATGATTAAGAGTTAATAGACAGATACAAAACAGCGTATTCATCATCTATCCAGTTGCTGTATAGTACTCTCGTATCTAAAATAAAATATTTATAAAGTATTTAATTGTTATTCTATATTAAAGGAGCCATCCTTACAGATGTTTATGAATCATTTTAACAAGGGTGTATTATATACCCTGTCTTACCTTGTGTGTAAAGAATTTATTCCCTCCCACTAAAGACTGGAATATTGACGCCACTGGTGATCCAAGATAGGTATTTCTGAAACACATATGGAACTTTGTCCAGACACTTCAGGCTTCCATTTAGCAGAGTGGTTACCGGGCAGTGATTACCATTTAAAGATATTCACAAAGAGCCATTCCACACTGGATTTGAAATAGTCTATTGATTGGAGAGTGGATACAGTAATCCACTCGGTGAACCAGGCCAGCAATATGCAACATAATGAATGAATGAGAGTTTCAAAGCAGCCACTTGGGATTCGTAGAAAGTTAGACTTTTCACATCGTGTCATGTTTCTGATTTTTCTGTTTCATTGTCTCGAAGAATTTTTAAGGATGAAAATCCCATAGTGATTATTCATATCTCTTTTGCTTCGAAAAAAAAAAAGAAATTCAAGACACTACATCCGTGTATCTTGCAGTTAATCGAAGGCATCACAATAATTGAGCCGATACTTTTTTAGACCATAAGGTAGGTTATAAGACAATAGAGCTATAAACATTCCATTAAAACACCTGGAATGTGTTAGCACCAATTAGTGTATAACTAGACCATTAACTGTGGAAGAGAAAATGTTTCTCTTCACTTTTCATTTTTCTCTGTGAAACACCTTTTAGTTCTCTGGTAAAGTGTTATGACCGTTGCCACTGGAGTACCTTATAAGAATTCTGAAATACCTTCTCCCACTCATAGTATAGTACGCATGTCTGAAAGTTGTAAAAAATAGAGAAGATAAATTCTGCCATAGTAGCTATGTGAATACGACTTTTCGCCTGTATAGGAAAATTGTAATTAATGATGTTGTTTTATTTTAAGCCTTCCCTGATCCAGTAATTTATCAAACTAATCCATTTAGAAGTCCCCTAATGAAAATTTCAAAAAACGTTGGCAGTCTGTAAAGTGCAGTTTGTAAAAACGGATTGGATGTCTGTTATTAACTAAAGTAGAATCAACTAGTAATTAATGGTTTCAAGTTTAATAATTCTAATCCTTTCTTTTAGGCTTACACGGTGATCCGAATGCATTTTTGAAAATTATGGAGACAACTACCGTGTTTGAATAAAAACTTTAGTTTAATATAACTAAAATCTACATTCGACGTTTCGACCTCTATGTCAAGGTAATCTTCTGGAGCATACACCTATACTACAATCAAACTGGTTTGTTAAAGACACTGACCAACCGTTACAACAATTGTTGGCCTGAACTCTAGTGAGCAAAAAAAAAAAAAAAAATTAAATAAAATATTTTCAAAAAATTATACATAAACTCTAGAGTCCTATTATTAGTGTTGTCTACTATATACATATATTCACATCATTCCAGCCAGTTGGTATGGAATGGTTTCTAATATTAGCTAAGGATTGGCTAGAGTCCTGACTTATGCTGTATCTTTCATATTAGTGAAACAGGACGGACAATCCCTATACGCAAGAAAGAACACATTAGACACATTAAATATAACCATTATGGTGAAGCAGGCCTCTCAGACCACGCACTCAACACCTTACACCAAATCAACTGGAAAAGCACCTGCTCCTTACACCGCGCAAAAACCTGGTACGAAAGGAAATTTAAGGAATCCTGCGAAATCCTGATAAACCACCCAAATATCAACAACAAAGATGGCATGAAAATTCCAAGGATCTGGATGGCACACATTCAGCCTACCTAATATGAAAGATACAGCATAAGTCAGGACTCTAGCCAATCCTTAGCTAATATTAGAAACCATTCCGTACCAACTGGCTAGAATGATGTGAATATATGTATATAATAGACAACACTAATAATAGGACTCTAGCTTTGATGTATAATTTTTTGCTCACCAGAGGTCAGGCCAACAATTGTTGTAGCGGTTGGTCAGTGTCTTTAACAAACCAGTTTGATTGTAGTATAGCTTGTTTCCTGTGTATAGTTGTATGCTCCAGAAGATGACCTTGACATAAAGGTCGAAACGTCGAATGTAGATTTTAGTTATATTAAACTAAAGTTTTTATTCAAACACGGTAGTTTGAATAAAACACGGATGCACAAGACTGTAAAAATTACAGAGGAATAAAGTTGATGTCCCACACAATGAAAATCCTAGAAAGCGTTCTTGATGGAAGATTGAGGAAGGAGGTGAAAATTGCAAAGGAACAATTTGGTTTCATGCCTGGTAGATCAACAACAGATGCTATCTTTGGGTTACGGCAGATGATGGAAAAGTTTCGAGAGAAACAATGGGAGCTACATCTAGCATTTATTGATCTGGAGAAAGCATACGATAGAGTGCCAAGGCAAGAAGTCTGGAGGTGTCTGAGGGAGAAGGTTCCGGAGAAATATGTCAGGTTGGTGCGGGATATGTACAGAAATGTGAAGACAAGTGTTCGGACCTGTCTGGGACAGACAGAAAGTTTTCAAGTAACAGTTGGCTTGCATCAAGGGTCAGCATTAAGTCCGTTTCTGTTTAAGATTGTGATGGAGGTAGTGACGGAGGAGGTGAGAGAAGATGCGCCTTGGACAATGTTGTATGCAGATGACATCTTGCTGTGTGCAGATTCAAGAGAAGAAGCGGGAACTAAACTGGAAAGATGGAGAAAAGTACTGGAAGAGAGAGGTATGAGACTGAGCAGAAGTAAGACAGAGTATATGTGTTGCACAGTGGGCGGCGGCCAGGAGACAGACCTGGAGCTGGAAGCAAATGTCATCAGGAAGGTGAGAGACTTTAGATACTTAGGTTCAACAGTGGAAGAAGATGGAGGAGTTGAGAAGGAAGTGGGATGCAGGATACAAGCGGGTTGGAGGAACTGGAGGAAGATGGCTGGAGTGTTATGCGATAAGAGGGTGCCGATCAATCTGAAAGGCAAAATCTATAGGACAGTAGTGAGGCCAGCTATGACGTATTCTATAGAAACTGTGGCCCTGAGGAAAAATAACATCAGCAGGATGGAAGTAGCAGAGATGAGAATGCTTAGGTGGATGTGCGGTGTGACCAGAAAGGATCGTCTGAGAAATGACTATGTGAGGGGAACAGTGAAAGTTACGAACTTAGGCGCTAAGATACAGGAGGCAAGGTTGAGATGGTTTGGTCATGTGATGAGGAGGGAGGACGAATATGTGGGAAGAAGGGTCATGCAGATGGATGTGCAAGGAAGGAGGAAGCGTGGGCGGCCAAAGAAGAGATGGAGGGAGTGGAGGGAGCTGGTAGAAGAGGACTTGAGGATGAAGAACTTGGATGTGGAGGAGACTCATCATCAACAGTGACCCCACTTAAGTGGGAGAAGCTGCAGAAGAAAAAGAAGACTATCTCACTGTGTATTTAGAAATCGGTTGACTGAGCGAACAGCGTACCAGCTGCTCTTCAACCAACAAGATGTAGGTTCGAATCCTACTGTAAGCGTGGATGTTACTTATTGGAAGACTGAAATGGTTTGAAAAATTCTCACGTTTGGTCTCTAGAGCAGGACTCCCGAATTATCTAATCATTCCACCACCGACATCACCCAACACTGTCAGTTTGCAGCCTTTTGTAGGTAGAATTCACGTAAAAAAGAAACGGAATATTAATAATTTGTTAAGAGCTTTTTTAACTAACACCATAAACAGAACTAAAAGTTCTTTTTCTCTGTTCAAGGTTTGGGATTAGTACTTGTTCGGTCTTCACAGTTACAGCTCACATTATTTCCATCTATTTCTCCTTGCGGTTTTTATATTAAAATCTTTGATGGTCTACTTGAATCATTCACTCTCCGCGTCTTCCCATTTTTTTCGCTTATTTCTGTTTTCCTTCTTAGGGAAATTATGTTTAATTAATTCCAGGTGCCTGTGGAACCATATGGAAATGACGTCTACCTCACAGCCTAGATCGCCAGAAGAAAGTTGTCGGTTCGATTCTAGTCGCCAATTAGAGGAATTTTTTATGGACTTTTTTGTTGCCTGTTCTCAGGTTAGTCTATCTTTGACCCAGCAAGTAGGGTTTTTTCTTCCCCAGAATCGGGTTTTTAATCCTGCAGTACTGCAATTCCATGGTCCTAAATCTTTGACCCAGCAAGTAGGGTTTTTTCTTCCCCAGAATCGGGTTTTTAATCCTGCAGTACTGCAATTCCATGGTCCTAAACACTAACGGGCTTTGGGACCATGGAAAAACTGGCCCATGATTTCAAAAAATTGGGACTAAAAGTGTCCACATATTCCGTTTGACAATAAAAGGCGTTAGAGGATTTTTAGTGTTTAATTCCTTATTATTTCTCTGGATTATAGAAACCTGACGGCTGTTTACGAATGCATTCCCAGTATCCTCACTTGTTCTCTCTCTCATATTTTCTCTTGATTATCTTACCTTGGTTCAGTGAAGTATGCGATTTTTTTAACTTCGCTGTGAGCATTCTCTTGGTTGACCGTTGTACCCTTAAGGAGCTCGAACGTTGGGAAAACGTTAACAAATATTCATATCTTGTCGAATTTAAATTTAAGACAACAAAGCGTAGTGTAGAATAGGTATTCGCAGTACGATGTAATTATTATCAAAACTAATTTTATAAATCAATTACTTTTTACCATTAGAATTCAACTTGTGAAATCCATGATTTGCTCATTGGACTAGAGGCACTTTTTGTCATCTCTGTCTATCTTTACTTAAAATTAAACATGTCCGGAAGCTTTTAAGGAAGTTGTTGAATTTCGGCATGAGTGAGCTAAAGATAAATTTCCAAGTTTTTTTTTTTTTTTTCATTTACACGCCTCAAGAATCGTGCTTGTTTTCATTGTATTGTTAAGTGAAGTAAAAAAAAAGATTGCGTCTGCGATTGTTTTAATTAACAGAAAAGATCTGAAAGCATTTTGGAATGCAGAAATCTTTCTTAAAAAGCTGTATGAGTTGTGCAGAAGACAAATGTAAATGAAATAAAGCAGAACGGGAGACAAATACCAATTGTTCAATTTGTTTTCAGGAATGTGGGTTTCAACATTGATATGAGCTATTTACGTAATCATCTTCTCTCCTAACGGTGTTAGTAAAATTAGACGGAAAATAATAATTATTTATTATCATAATGGTTATTATTTGTTATTACCATAATTATGATTTTATATAATTATTCCTGATGCCATTACTTTCTTCCATTTCATGAAATTAATTTTTATGGATACAAACTGAGAGCCACGTTATTAGTCTTATCTCTGCATTTATTCTTAAGTAAGAATTATGGCTAGCATTATAGAAAGTAAGATGTTTGCGTCACTGGGAGTAATAACTTCATCTATTTCACTTGCAGTCCTTTAGGAACAGAATAAGATATTAACAATAGCTTCTGATGCTAGCTCTCCAAAAATATTTCCGAACATAACCACAGCGCAAATGATGTTTTGGGAGTGATGTTGTACGCTTTCGTCTAGTAATGCGAAATAATTAGCCATTGTCTGCTACAGAAATAAATGATATAATCGTTTAGGACCGATTTTATATCCCTACTGTTATAATAAATATGTGCAGGTTAATTTTAAAGGGCTTAGTTCATAGTGATGTTTTATATCGTGAACGTAATCTCGCCTAATTTTTTATGTAGGTTAATGGCCACTCATAGTTAATGAACTTGGTTTTTTGTTTATGAGAACTTAATTTTGGGAATGCCAGAACGATATCAATAGTTTGTTCTTCGTTAGTGTGTGTGTGTGTGTGTGTGTGTGTGTGTTCTCTGGTTGATTTGATTGTTTTGCTGGAGTAGCCCCGCCATCTCCTTAATAAGGCTGGCTAACTTATATCCTCATTTGAAGTTGTATTATTCTCATCCTAGGATCAAATCTAGGTTCTTTCCAATCTGAATGACTTAATCGCTATTGACTGATCGAGGGATACGCTGCTGTGGTAATAGTGTTAAACTAAGAGAATAACATAAATCGACCGTCGTTATAATAATTACTACATCATAGTTAGAATATCGTACATCATAGATAAGGTATCGTATTTCATCACGTGCGAGTTGTAATACTTTTTAGTAGTCGTATTCATGGACACACTAGCTTGTATTTAAACATTTAGGCAGTGTCGAGAATGCTTCAGATTTTTTTTTCTTTAAGAATCTTTAATGGCATTTACTCCTTATAAGTGGTCCTCTCGTACTACAACTGGAATAGAACCTGGATCTTTCTAATCGTCTTCCGATTGTAATATAATTCGAACAATTGACTTGTTCAAAATTTGCTTAGTAATAGCAACATAAAATGAATATTTTAGGATTGATTACTTCAAAATTAGTTCAAATTCAGATTATATATGGTGTCGCACTGATTAGATCGTCGGCTTGTCGAGAGCTCCTGAAAAGATTAGTATTATTTTGTGTTAACATTAGATATTTTACTAGAATTTTAAGTAGTATTGTTTGCTTTTTGTTTCTTGGTGTGTCTGTGCAAATTTTGCGTGTTTTCTGTTATTTTAATTATTATTTTTAAGAAAAGATAGCGTACACATGGCACCGATAAAGAAAAAAATGGCGGCCAGGTCGCCATGTTTGTTTAAGAGTTTTGATGTAAACGAATTTATGCAATGTGCTGTCTGTGAGATGTATGCCTTGCGAAGAGCGGTGGGAGTCTGGTTAGAAAGTGATAGTGGAATTAATATGTGTAGAAAGTGTAAAGAGAATGAGGACTTCAAGCGTGTTTCGTGTGTCGAGACTGATATCGTTAATGATAGTCAGAATGTAGATAATGGCGGTGTGCTAGAGAATTGCGTGGTGGTGCCAGATAGGTGTGAGATCGTCGCTGAAAGTGTAAATGAAGGTAGAAACACAGAAAAAAATGGATGATTTGATCGATAATGAAAATGGTGAGATAAATGCGAGTAGCGAAATTTCCCGTTTGAATGGCGTGATACACAGAGCCAAAAGACAACTGGAGCGTATGGAAAAATGTGTGTTGAACGTATCGACAAAAAACCGGCGGAAGTCTCTGACGGCAAATAATAGAATGTTCGTAAACGTCAATAAAATGAAGGAGCGAGTGCTGTATGGGGATTCGCTATTAAGAGGCGTAATAATTGAGAGTTTAACGAAGTCCTACCAGCCGGGTGCGAACACAAAGGACGTCAGCGAATCTATTCGACTGCAAAAACAGAGGGTGAAAGAGATGATAATCGTGGCAGGAACGAATGATTTGAAAGAGGACAAAATGGAAATGATAGAGGATGTGAGGGAGTTGTTTGAGGTAGCAAAAGAGAAGAGTGAGAGAGTTAGGATGGTGAGTATCTTACCGCGGTATGACAGCGAAGTGTTTAGAAGGAGGGCTATAATTGCCAATGACTTTATGCGTGGGTTATGCATGTAGAGTGGTGTGGAATTTGTGGAATGAGTTCGATGGGCGAAAGGACTTATATAAGATGGATGGATTACATTTGAATGGGGTTGGTGTACGGAGACTTGAAAGAGTGTTGATGAATGATGTGGAAGTGGATGTACAGACTCAGGGAAACTAGATTTATTAAGAGGGGGGGGTAGATATGCAGACTTTAAGAGGGGCAGTTAAGTGTATGAATGAGTATATTATGACCGGGCGAGTACGACGGACAACAAATCAGAATGGGATAGTTAGTATAAGGCATCAAAGTAGGGATGGGACAAATGGGCTTCTGCGATTCATGTACACTAATGCCAGGAGTATTAGGAACAAGAAGGAAGAGTTTTTGGCCACGGTTGGCACTTCCAGGCCACAGGTTGTCGGTATTAGTGAAACATGGCTGACAGAAGATGATAAAGCTAGTGGGATTGAATGCGATGGGTATAGCTTGTTCAGGAGTGACAGGGTGAATAAAAAGGGGGGGAGGAGTGTCATTGATGATAGCTGATGAGCTTCAGCCAAGGAGTATAGAATTGAACTGCAGGATGGGGAAAAAAGCACATTTGAGGCTGTTTGGTGTGAGATAGAATCTAGCAGAATAAAATATACAATTGGGTGCTGCTATAGATCGGGTGATGGAGTGGATGGTGGGGATAGTATGCATAAGCAAATAGAAGAAATGAGTGGAAGGAAGGTAATTATTATGGGTGATTTCAATTATGGTAACATTGACTGGAAAGAGGAGAGGGCACATGGGAGGAAGGAATTGGATTTTATGCAGTTATTAAGGGACAACTATCTACGGCAACATGTATTGGAAAATACCAGGGGGCAGAGAGTGCTGGACCTAGTAATTGCAACTGAGAATGTAGCTGTAACGAACATGACCATGTTGCCACCAATTGGTGAGAGTGACCATAAGGTCATGACTTGGGAGGTGGCTAAAGGAGTCGAATTTACAATTAAGACAGGGTACATGTGGAATTACCGGGCTGGTAAGTATGACAAGCTTAGGTGTGTGCTTGGCTCAATGCCATGGCATGTAAAACTGCAAGGGCTGGATGTTGATAGTGCATGGGTGGTGGTTAAGAACTGTTTGCAGGAGGCAATGGTTGACTGTATACCAAGAGTCCGAATAATAAATCAAGTAGGGGTTAAATGGATGAATAACACTATTAAGCTTGAGCTGCAAAAAAAGAAACAATTGTGGAGGGAATTTAAGGAGAAGGGTGACCATCAGGTGCAGGAACAGTATAAAGCTCAGGCCAGGATGGTAACAAGGGTGGTAAGAAAACCAAAAGCAGATTACGAAAGGAAATTGGCCATGCAGGCTAAAGAGAATCCCAAACAGTTTTTTCAATATGTTGCAAGTAAAAGGAAAAATGCTCATGGTAGAATGATCTTAAAAAATGCTGAGGGTAGGGCGGTAACCGAATCAGTCGATGTTGTGGAATTACTGAGCGAGCACTTTGCAAGAGTATATCATCCAGGTGGTGACTTTGCAGAAATGGAAGAACCAACAGCTTATACTGGAATTGTGATGAATGAAGTAGAGGTAACTAATCTATTACAGAACCTCAATGTCAATACATCTGTGGGATTGAATGGTATACCAGCTCGTGTCGTACGTGAATCGGCCAAAGAATTGTCAGTGCCCTTGACCATTTTGTTTAATTTGAGCCTCAGGACTGGGTCAGTCCCAAGGGGGTGGAAAGAGGGGAAAATAGTTCCACTGCACAAAGGTGGTTCCAAGGCTGCTGTTGAAAATTACCGGCCAATCAGCATAACAGGAATCATTATCAAGGTCTTAGAGAAAATAGTCAAGAGGAAAATACAAGATTGGATAGAAGAAAATGGGATACTGTATCGGGGACAGCATGGTTTTGTGAAGGGTAGGTCATGCCTCAGTAACTTGCTCACCTATTATAACACAGTGACGGCTGAACTGGATAAGGGTAATGGGTTTACAGTGATTCTACTGGACCTTGCTAAGGCCTTTGACAGGATACCACATGGAATTCTAATCAGTAAATTGCAGCATATGGGAATGGACATAGGGTTGGTGAGATGGATAGGAGGGTGGTTGACGGAGAGATATCAGAGAGTGGTTTACTCAGGAGTAGAGTCCACAAGACGGCCTGTGACTAGTGGTGTGCCACAAGGATCTGTTCTTGGACCACTGCTGTTTAATTTGTTCATAAATGATATAGGAAAGGATCTGAGAAGAACAGTTCATTTGTTTGGGGATGATGCGAAGTTGGGTAGGGCAATAGTGAATGCAGATGACGTCAAAATTTTGCAGGATGATTTGGATAGATTGGAGGTCTGGGCTAGGGAGAATGGATGTCAATTTAATGTGGCAAAATGTAAGGTTATGCATTTTGGGGTGAAAAGATTGGAGGCAGTTTACTGCATTGGTGGAACCGTGCTCCAGGAAATTGATGAGGCACAAGATTTAGGAGTGTTGGTGGATAAGGAATTGAAATTTAGGGGACACATTGCAAAAGTGGCCAAATCAGCTCATCAAATCACTTGGTTGCTGAAGAATACGTTGACAAGCAGAGACAAGCAGGTTATTGTTCCTCTGTATCGAGCCTTGATAAGACCCCATCTCGACTACTGTGCTCAGATTTGGTCACCTAGGTTTCTTCTTGATGGGGAGGAGGTGGAGAGGATCCAGATACGAGTGACCAAGATGATAGCAGGTCTGTGGAATGAACCGTATGAGAACAGGTTGAGGATTTGTGGGTTGCAAAAATTGGTTGATAGGCGGAGGAGGGGAGATATGATTGAGACATTCAAATTACTGAAGGGTTTCTATAAAATTAATTCAGAAGATATTTTTGAGAACAGGGCTGGTTGTGGGAGGACTAGGGGACATCCATGGAAACTGGGCAAAAGTGTGGTTAGTAAAGGTGTTAGAGCTGGGTTCTTTACTTTTAGAGTAGTGAATGAGTGGAATGCGCTCCCTGAGTCTGTGGTGGATGCTGTGACAGTGAATGAGTTTAAGGCGAGGTATGATAGATACTGTATGAATGTCGAATAGTTGTGATGAATATGATTTGGGGCCTCCCTCGATGAGTCTAATGAATCCCTGGAGTTGCCCGTAATAATAGTAATAGTAATAGTAATAATATTCATTTTTTGGTTTGGTTGAAAATGACCATATCCTGTAATTGTCATTCATTATAGCCAAAAGCTTAGATAAAAAAGTGTTTTCCACCAATAAGCATGTTAGTTTCTAAATGATTTTTAAACAAACAATAGTTGAAATAGTATGCCATCTCATATTTGTTCTCTGCTCTGTCTTTTTATGGTAACAACGCAGGGAAATCGATTTAAATATGAAAACGCACGTGAAGATGTTTTGATAAGATTATACTGTAAACTATAGATATTTCGCATTGTGTATCACGAAACCATATTTACTATAGAATAATCAATGGAAAATTCAAACAACAAATTAAACGATTTGCAGTCACAAGTGTGCCAGGTTGCACACATTTTTTTTTATTATTATTTAGTATCCTAATAATGTAATAATTTACAACTCGACACACTCGTGACTGAACGTGAGAAGATGAAGATAACCGTTGTTTATGGCACGCGTTTTAATTCTTCAGAATTAAAAATATCTGAAATTTCCATTCTGCACTTTTTGTTCTAATTTTTTATTCTACACTGAAGATAGTTTTAATGCCCAAAGATGTTTTAATATTTGTATTTTACAGAATAATCCCATTAAAACATCTTCACTGAGGTTTCGTGTATTTTCTTATTTAAACGGTAATTTGCACTTTATTAATTAAAAACGTTTTTATTTGGAAGCAAATTAACAGTCAGAGATAATTTATTTTGTGTATGGCTATCTCAATACATTGTAGCAATTGTATAGCTCATTGGTGGTAAAAACAAAATTAAAATGAATATTTTAGGATTGATTACTTCAAAATTAGTTCAAATTCACTTTATACATCTACTGTGATCACAACAAAATAAATAAATAAAAATATAATAAATAGAATGACTCAAGTGGAAAAGTAGCGTACCAAAGCAAATACCACAACCACATTGCATGTCATAAAATTGCTCCATTGCAGAACTAGAACTGCATTTAAGGGATATAACTAAGCTTTAGTCCTGTTAGATGTCGTTATATGTTTCTGTAAGAGCGTGAAAACTTTGCATATTGTATACAACGTATTCAAAGATCTATTACTGATTGCGTCATCCTTGCTTCGCCATTGTAATAACACAGGGAAAAGTATTTTTCTCATATTTCTCAAGAGTGTCGGTGCTCTATTGAATCCAAGTTATTCAGCATTAAAACGTCACATATCAAACCGATTTTTACCGTAATTGCCTTTCAGATTCGTAGTTTTTTTCTGTTCTATTCTCTTCATTTCTACATTGTCACAGCTGGATCTTTTTCCTTCTTCGGCATTGATCAATTTTTAAAACTTACGGGAAATTACAGAAGCATACTTAAAGTTGGTGAAGCGTGATGGACTCGCACTAATAGTATAGATGAGGTAGGCCAAATGCGTGTGCTCCTACTATTGAAAGACGTGGATGGTTTACGCACTGTCTGGCACATGTTACGTAGCTGGTCCCCGCTATTCTTTGTCGCCTGTTAAACTAAAGTTTTTCCTATAAACTTTTCGTTCATCAGTTTGGAGGTTGAGGAGGTTTGCTGATTTGCAAATCTATGCACTGAGAATTTCCATTTTATCCTCTTCATAGGAGTCTTTTATGTTAACTCGGAAAGTAGCAACCACACAGTGCTGTATGTGGGCAATTGTCGATATGCTTGTTGAGCAACTGTATAAGCTTTTCTTATTCTGTTCTCTTGATTTCTATCTTACCATAGTGTGATCTTTTCTTTTTTCGGTATTGGTCAATTTTTAAATCTTCTGCTTGGAATTACAGAGGCGTACTTAAAGTTGTCTTACTTAACGAGTATATCTTTGAAGACAACTCGAAAATTGGTTGTTCTAGAGGACCAAGATTAATTTATTTGAAAGAGTAGAGAAGTTGGTTTGTGGTTTGAAACGAAACTGCGACAGATGTGCTGCCTAATGTACCGACTGATTAGCATATTCTCCAATGAACAGGTTATGGATTTGAATCCCACACGAACATAAATGTTTTGTCTTTGGGTAGCAGATGAATTTTATTGTCCGGCGTGCGACCACGTTATAACTTTTTATGCTATTATGATCATAAAAATTTCTATACAGTTGTTAACAACCATTTTCCAGATTTTGGAAAATGGTTGATAATATTCGAAAGTTCAACGATGATACCTCATCGTTGAACTTTCGAATGGGACAATGTAGAAGAAGCTCAATACACCATTTAAAAAAGGCATTCAGATTTGTAGATACTTCTTTATAGCAACTTTGCATCATTTCAAAGAATCCTGTGGCTAGTGTTGTTGCTTTAGTGTTGTAGTTTATGCTGCTGATTGCAAGACCGGACTTGTGTCGTTTGATCAACTGAATATATGACTAGTATTATGAGGTGCGTTTTCCAAACAACTGGTTCCCTCTGTTCATAATAGGATAAGATTCAAGTACATGGAATTTGATAGACGTCAGGCAGCAACAGTGGAAAAATTTGGAGATTGCAAAAAAATAAGCTGATTTGGTTGATAAGTTTATAAGAATACGAGGCACATGCTCAGAAGTAATTTTAATATATGGGATTAGAATCCTACTGAAGTCGTCTCCTGTAGAATTTGGATAGAAATGTTTAACGATTTTGTCGGTTTTTGGATCGTAGATGATGAGAGTGCAGATCTGCTTGATAGTAGGAATTTCTTGATGAAGAGACATCTGTGATATACAGACGATGGCGATATGTGAAACTCTTGAAACTAAAGATTTGATTATTCCGCATTTTTAGGAAGGATGATGCGCAGATGTTTACTGTATATAACGTCTTGAAATATGCTATTCTGATGAGAAAGGTGTCTGCCTTTCACTTGATTAGAATGCCTTTGAAGGATATAATTTCCACGTTACTCTTTTTTCCAGGAAGAAGTTGATTCCGAAATGCAAGTTATTAATATTAAAATATAAAAAATATAATTTCTGAAACGGCTTCCTAGCTCAACCAAAGTATCTTATGATAAATGGATTGTTAATCTCTCAGTCGGCCTTCAACAGCGGATGAGCTTAATGTTTTTTTTTCCCAGGCTATGAATTTGCCGTTGTTCCAAAGATCTTTCCAGTGAGGAATGCAACAATACGTCAAAAGTCTCCAAGATTATGTACAGTCTAAAAACTCCTAATTTGTATATTCCATTTTCTGAATTAAGATTTTCCCTCGTAGTTTAAAGAAGAATAAAAATCTTATCATCGCAAGAGCAGATAAAGGCAGTTCTTTATACAACCCTAAAAGTAAAATGGAAATTCCTTCTTTTTTGGGGGGGGGGGGGGTTGTACAACAGCGCTCATGAGAGAAAGGTATGCTTGATTTTACTGTTCAAGAACGTTTGGTAGGATTGGCATCTGGTCTTAAATAAAATCCTGAAAAGAGATGGTACTCAGTAGATGGCAGTACAGAGCAAGCTTCATTCAATAATCAAGCGTGTTTTGTTGAGAGCATGTCCGTCGTACTTCGACGCCTTTGCTTCGATAATTAGTTTCATCAAATAAAATTCATTAATCTTAAATCGACTTTCAGTTCAATTTATTTCTCTAAGTACAAACAAAGCAAAACTTTTAATAAGGAGATGTTGACAGCATTTGCTTTGTTGAAAAGGGGCGCAGACTATAGATGTTTTTTGGTCGTTTACTGAAATTAGGTTGATTAGTGAGTTTCTTTGTGCATGTTACAGGTGCTGTACTATTACCGCGTCGCTCTCTGATTCCTTACTACCGCTTAAAAATTTTAATGAGGTATTGCGTAAGGTCCGTTTCGAATTTTGGGTGTTATAAGTTCTATAGTGGGGAAAAAATTTTGGAGACATAGTTCAGTAAATTAGTATTTTAAAATACCGCTTTCGTACTATGAGTAATTTAAAAAAAATTAATCAAATGCACTAAGAAATATTTAACACACACACACACACACACACACACACACACACACACACACACACACACACACACACACACACACACTTCATTTTCACTTTATTTGATTGTAACATTGTTAATGTGTACTATTCGGCTTATTTCGAAAGAAATGTGTGAAATGGGTTTAATTTAAATTTAATTCGTCTTCAAATTACTTCTTTTCTGTACGTAATGTTTTCGTTCATCATTGGTTAACCTTTGATCTTGAATTGATTATACCTGATTTATCTCCACTTCTGGGATATTATCTTACATTACAAATTAAGCGGGGGCTGATATTTCATGAAAAATCAGTTCTGAAGCTTGAAAACAAATGATCTCGCAGTATTTATTTTTGATGAGAATTGTCAAATATTGCGAGAGGTAAATATTTGATGAAAAGTAAAACGAAACTCCGATATTATCTTGAAATTGTGAGTCTATATTTACAGATTTGCATAAGAGTTTTGCTGTTCAGATTTAGACAGTCGATGACATTATAATACGTTTTATATTCAGCAGCCGAGTTAAATTCAGGCTATTAGTACGCAGAGATTTCTTTAACATTTCTAAAATAGCGTGGAGCATTGAATAAGAACTAATTTTTCCATTATCATTGCCCTCCTTGGATGAAGTATTACATATAAACGCGGGTTTTATGTGTTTCAAAAATCAGAGTAAAAATATAAACTTAATCTTTTATTGGGTCAGGTTTTCTACATCCTTTAAGGATGTTAACGTAATACAAGGAATAAAAAAAGGGAAATTAATCTCAGTTTAGAAGGAAATAAAATGCATTCGTTTTATGAGTTTTATAAGTTTGAATGTAATTTTGTAATACAATAGCTCTGATCTCGCTAAATGAAAACTAATAATCTTTGGTACTTAGGATTTACATTACAATATGTCCGGGTAGTTTTAGTTTCATAATTTTGTCTAATATGACCATTAAAAATGGTTACATTAGATAACATTATGTCTACAGTACATAAGCCAACATGTAAGAAAATGATTCGAGACAATCATTTAATGGTGCACTTTGTAATAGCATTCTTGTATAGGACATAATTCATTATTACACCAGTTGTACTGTAGACGTAATTTCGAAAGTTTTGTGGAAGTTTATAATTAAAATTGTCCGATTAAAACCAAAATTTAAAAAAAAAAAAATACTTTAAACAATATCAATATTTGGAATTTAGTTCCATCCAACCAGAGATAAATTATTTGGAATTGTTCTATCAATAAACACAGTGCTATATTGAGGAAAAAGATGGACTCGTTCATCAACAGATTGTGAACCTAAAATTCAAAATTAATACACGATGACGTCAACAAATGCATTTGATCAGATAGAAATTGCATGATGGAAATCTTATAAATTGATTGCACAAATGAGTTTGAAGTTGGCCACAGGTGAATATTCTGTTGTTGATATTTTCATCGCTTTCGCAATAAATATCTTGATGCCTGGGAAAATTTGCAGTATTTACAGCTGTTGTAAAAAACAAAAACTGTAATTATCATATATTTATAGTATTCAAAACTGTATAAAAATCACTTTGAATAATGAAGTTGGTATCCTTGTTTGTTCTCTATTTTTGTGGGGAAAGTGAGTGATTAATAACTTATTTCTGAAACTTAAGCTTTCCTTTCCCACATGGCTTTAAGGTAGGGATGCACAGACCGCGGCCCTCCGTTGATTTGCTGGCGGCCCGCCTCACCGTGTATTATTTAAACTTTAACAAGTTACACGATAGGTAATTTTTTAAAATGGTACATACGCAAAGCAAAGTAGCTGTGACGTTACGATTGCCTGTCTACTTACGATAATCGGTTAGTAATAATGTTAACAAATTTTATAATTCGTCTATTTGTCATATGAGTATTTTGTTTTCGTAGGTGCGGTTGCTACATTTAATTATCACCCCTAGGAAACGGTAAAAAATAAATTCTACAATGAATAAAGCAGGGTCAAGTAGGAAACGCAAACTACAGGATGAAAAACGGCAGTTTCAGGATAGCCGGACCGAAATATATGGTTTTGTGCAGTCGTTTAATAATATCGTGTGCTTGATTTGCAAAAGTGCTGTAGCCATACCAAAATAATACAATATAAGGAGACACTATGAAAGTCTGCATTCTACATTTTCAAATCTACCCGAAGAACTACGTAAACAAAAGATTTCATTTTTGAAACGGGAATTGAAAGGTCAGCAAGTGATGTTTACAAAACTTATTCAAGCTTCGGAAATCGCAACAGAAATAAGTTTTGAAATATCTCACCTTATAACAAAAAGGTGCCGACCATTTACAGACAGAGATTTATTTCGTTAAAGATTGCCTTGAGATAGCTGCTAAAAAAATTTGTCCTGAATCAGCCAAAAATGTTGAGAAAATTCAGTTAAACAGGAATGACTGTGCAAAGAAGAATTACTGCAATGTCGGAAAATGTAAAGGACCAATTAACATCTTAATCAAAGAAATTTGCGTATTTTTCATTAGCTATTGACGAATCAACTGACATTACTTCCACAGCCCAGTTGTTAATATTTACACGTGGAATAACGCAAGAGATTGAGGTAAGTGAGGAACTGATTGGAATGAGTTCATTGTCAGATCAAACGAAAGGTAATGACATGTTCACTGGGCTTTTGGAACAGTGTTCCAAAATCGATTTAGATCTGACAAAATTATCAGGTATCACGACTGACGGAGCTCCTTCCATGATAGGAGTTAATTCTGGATTGGTAACATTATTGAAACAGCATTTGGGACGGCACGACGACGAGTTGATACAATTCCATCCATCAGGAGAGCTTGTGCCCTAAGAAACTTGGATTTGAACATATCATGAAAGTTGTGGTTTCAACGATTAATTTTATAAAATCCCGTGGCCTTAATCACCGACAATTTAAAAAGTTTCTTGAAGACATTGAAAGTGAACATGGTGACTTAATTTTTTACACAGAAGTGAGGTGGCTAAGTCATGGACAAACATTGGAGCGGTTCCTAAATTTAATTGATGAGATTGAAATTTTCATGACTGAAAAAAAAACAAAAACGTCCCTGACATAAAAAATCCGGATTGGTTATGAGACTTAGCCTTTCTGGTTAACTCACCCTTACTGTCTGACAATGATTTTGATAGAAATCATTGTCAGACAGCACACCATCATTCACACTGCAGACTTGTCGTGTATTTTGTTTTTTTGTTTCTTACTGCTTTAATACTTTTTTTCTCTTTATCTTTTGATTCGGTTTTTTCCCATTTATTTATGTTTTATTCCTTCCATTTCATCTTTCCATGTACAAAAACTGCGCTGTTTTTCAGCTAATTTTTTTAAAAAGTTCAGCATTGTATATTAAAATCATTCGTACCTAAAAGCTATCAAAGTATGTTCACATTTATACTCTCTATATCATATTTCAATTAATGGTAATTCTATTAACCCATAAAATACTAACTAATACGTAGCTATTGGTATCTTTAGGAAGCTCCATTCCATCTTATACTAGTCACACTTCTCTAACTTTAGGAAATATTTTCTGAAATGTGTATATATTAATATCAAGAGCTTTGAATCAGATCAGTGTATTAAGAATGTGATTGCATGACAGAAATCTCCGATTTTGTATGCAATATTGAAAATAAGATTTTCCTGACTATGGCGAAGTTACATTTCGTACGTTTTACACGGAGAAGAGCGAAAATATCTTCAGTAGCAAAAACCTCGTTTAGTGCATAAGAGGTCAATATTTATCAAAGATCGCGTGTGCATTAAACGTCTGTCCAGGCACATATTTTCGACCGCGAAGAAAATTATCTGTGATGATATAATTGAAATTATGTTTGCATAAAGTATTTCGATTTAGTTGGAAAATATAAAATTAAATTATTCAGATATATTAATCAACATGGAGCTAATCATGATAAGCAGGTTTCTCAACTATTCCAGTATTTGACTTTATGATAACAACACAAAGGTCAATATTGCTAGACTGAATGACTACAAGTATTGGCAGTCATTTGATCCAGAGATATTATATTGTTTTGGTTGGTTTAATAACGTCCTACCTCCTACATGCTGTGGGTTCTAATCTAATTTCCTTGTGACATGAATATTTATGATAATCGTTATGTGATAAATGATATGCGTAGCTCCATGGAAGACTACAACACTGCTTGTTGTATTCCCGAAGTGGCTTGAAAAAGTATCATGTTCGGTTTTCTGAGTAGGATATTCCAAATTATCTAGCGTAGATCTAACATAGAAATTTACAATATTTCGCGAGTTTGTGTTGGGGAAGAATATTTTCATAAAAAATGCTTAAGATTTGACCCGAAATCCTTTAAGAAGACTTGTTATAGGCGTACGCCGAACAATAAAGTCAAAGCGAAACGTTAAAAAATGGCTGATGACTTTTTATTTATTCATTAATTATTTCAATAAATAGTTAATTGTATCCGGAATAAGGGAACTGCGCAAAGAACATTAGTATTTTAAGCAACTTTTAATCTGTTTTATATATTTATTTATTTTATTTTATACGGCACCCAAAACGAAACTCTTACAGCAAGCAAAGACCGAATTAGGATTTACTTCTAGCAAATTGCATGTCCAAATTCTTCTATCATAGGAGCGCGGTACCCTCCAAGGAAACCTACCCCTTTGCTCTGAGAACTGAAGTTTCTGCTGGTCATAACTAAACAAGCTTGAAAAACTGTCCTCTAGAATGCACGAACTTTCAGCGACGTTATATATATAGCTGTAAATCTAGTAAGAAATATTCAATCATTTCTTGAATTATGAGCAACTGTGAGAAAATCCCTGAACATAATATTAGCAAGCTTCAGTTAGGTATTTTTCTTTAATATTAGCATTCCATCAAAAAAGTGAAAAATCTTAGTTGTTCTTTCAATTTTGCTTAACACTCAAATCATTATACTAGAATAATTGTTTCCTTTTTATATCATACACTCTTTATGCATCAGAAAGTTGATAATCTTAAGGTTTTATTATTATTGGTTTTTAATTCATAATTGGAATAGTATTCTCTTAATTAACCAAAGGAGTAAGCCGAATTCTCCTCCCGAAACTCGGGCTTCATATTCGGATTTTCACGAGGAAAATTTTAGAAACAGCTGCGATGTGTGTTGAAACTTCTTCATCCCCCCCCACCCCACCCCTATTACATAGGACAGAACATTTTGGTTTGTTCATAGTGTACCTTTCACACCTGTAATCATCTTCCAGTTTTTCAATTATAATGCTATACTGAGCGTGACAAAGCTTAAAAAAAAAGAAAGCGTGATGTTTATTCTTCGCCTTCTACGCCAACACACCGTTCAATCTTTCCCTATACAACAATGTGAAAAACAGTGATTCTTCTCTTCATTTGGCTCGTCTTGTGTTGCATGCGACATTTCCCAAAAGTCGCATGCAAACAAGAATTTGCGCAACGAAACAAAGATTTTAATATAGATGACTTTTTTTTTCGAAAATAAAATGAATAATTTATATTGGCTTATACACTCGAAGCTGTCTTTGAATGCTTTTTTATGTAGCGTAGCTTAACTGTGATAATTGTGACCCTCCCTCGAGCAGAAGAGTCGAGTTTCTCATATGGGGATTATTCTTAAATTGCACGTGTTCTCTGACTGATATTATGTGGAAAGAATGCTCTATAATCTCATGTGGAATCGCTTAATTTACGTAAGGTTCTTCTCGTAACGTATCAACCGTATTACCCAGATCTTTCGGGCATCGTTGTTAAGTGAGCTACGTAAGCCCCTAACTTTGCCCACACACTAATTCCTTTCATCAAGACCACACTATAACATAGCGGTTTAAAATTTAGCTCCTCCCTCTTTTGTTCTCGTGTGCTGGTGCTATGACTTACATAAACTGACATAGTTTGCAAATTTGCAAGCTAGATAATGATCTCTTACGCAGATTTTTTTTTCTGGGTTAAGTATACTTGAAACGATCAGTGTGGGTGCGTTAGGTACATCGTCCAAACGACTTCCAAGTGTTATACTTAGCTCTAAGGATACTCGAAAAGTTTTTATTGAAGAACTGTAGTGCATTGTACAGGGTGTCCCAAAATTCACGCAAGAAGTAATTTTGATAGAAAACACAGGTTTTTAATTAAAAATTGTAATTTCTTATTGATTCATAGAGTATACAGTATAGGGTTATGCATGGAATAGCATATCGGGTAAATGGCCTCCACGGCTTTGCTGGCACATACGCACTCTTTTGTCGAAATTTTCTATCACCGATTTGCATAAATGTGGGTGAATTTCGTTGATACAGCGCTCAATTTCCTCCTTCAAGGCGTGGGTGGTCGTGGACTTGTTGGCATAAACCTTAGACTTCAAAAAACCCCAAAGAAAAAAGTCCAACGGCGTTAAGTCACATGATCTGGGCGGCAAATTCTGATCACCAAAACGGGAAATTACACGACCAGGATTTTTTTTTCTCGTTGGCAACACTTTACCGCACAAATGGCGCTAAATTTAAATCTTGCGTGAATTTTGGGAAACCCTTTAGATTGGCAATATTATTTTTATTTTCATGAAACTAATCCTAGTTTTGGCGATTAAAAGACTGCCACGAATTAGAAATGGACTGCCAACAGTATTATCTCATCATTGTACGTATCGGTAACATCAGATAAGGTAACAGGGTTTTTCCTTCTGAAAAAAAAAAAAAATAAGTCAGCTCGCTACAGAGCATACGCAATAACAGCTACATCATAATAATCTGTAAAATCAAGGACGTTTCTTCCAGACGTCGAGTCGCTTGCATGGTTGCAAATTGGTTTGAAAATATTGCGTTTAAAATTTCGTTTAAATGGGATATTACTGCCTTCCACATACTTTCAATCTTGCCTTGAGTGACATTTAATCATAAATATTAAATAGCTACTCTCTTGAGGAGAAGAGCGGATTTTAGGGAACTTGTAGAACTCAAGTGTTCGGTTATTTAGACCAAAATTGATGAAAAAGAAAGCTATTGTGTGTGTGTGTGTGTCAATTTCATAACATTGCGTAAACTGTCTTGAAGAGGAATCAGCGATATTATATTTAGCACTTCAAAAAACTTTTCCACAAGGGGGGAGCGGAGTTGGTAATTTAATTTTCCCCTTATGTTAATTATTTTTAACAAATTAGCACATGTCTAGATAAGAGAAAAGTCTGGTTATCCATGGTACACCGTCCAAAAACTGACGTTGTGTAAATTAACATACTTGTGAAAACATAGGAAAAGCTCCCACATACATTAGCAAGTATCTTAATACCAATTCCCTCCATTAGTTCCTCACGCTTGGGGAACAGATCGGGGAACTTTTTTTGTTATTTGAGAACTACCATTTTGTGAATTGACGTTACCATATTTCGAAATTGAGGCTAATAAAATAACTAATAAAAGTATTTTTTCTTTGTAAAATTATTTTTACTTGGGTGATATTCATTATATCATAATTAAACATTTTTAAGGAGCATAAAATTACCAATTTATACAGATGGCATGTGTGCTTATTTATTAACACCGTTGCTACCGGGATTCCTCTCAGAGTAATTCTAACTTACTCGCCTTTTTTTTTTTTTCTTTTCTTTCAGACATTTTTACGATCTGTTAGACGTCTACTCCTTGCCCGCTGTGCGTTAATTAATTTATCTTTTTTCTACTTTTATCTGTCTTTTTTTCAGCACCATTAAATAAAATTAGTTTTTTTTTTTTAAATATAATAATTATCATCGTTTTTAGATCAGAATCTTAAACCCTTTCTCCTGTCATCTTAATACAAGAGGATGATAATAGAAATTTTAATTACTCGTTTTGGACCACTAACCGGCGGAAGCGTTTTTTTTGTGTGTGTGTGTGTGTGTGTGTGTGTGTGTATTCGTGAAGTGTATAACACACTGGATAAACTTTCCAGAAGAGGAAGTCTGCGATATTAGATTTAGCACTTCGAAATGTTTTCCACAAGAAGTAAGAGCGAAATGGTAATTCAGTATTTTACTGTGTTCTTTTCCTCACGTTAATTACCCTGAACGGCATTGTACGGCGTGTTCACGTACGCGTTTCCACATACTTCCTGACCTTGAGTGAATAACTGATCATATTTCGTAACTCTATTGTCTCTGATCTGACGGTTATTAAAGTTCCTTTAAGAAGAAAAGCGAGTTCATTAAGCCTTTTATTAAAGAACTTAATTGTTGTCGAGTAGTTTGGTTTATCTCGTAGAAAGTTTTTTGTAACTCCTCATTCTGTGCATTGCTGGTGTTACGTGTTGATTGATGCTGCCAGGTATCTAACCTTAAAGGCAGCAGCAACTTCTGGAGAAGTGATGAATAAACGAAATCAGCAGAAGACGTCACTGCATGGTGACAGTGATGATGATGGCCCATCATTTTGAATATGTAATGGATTATGTTAGTGATCAGTCAGAATTTTTTTTTTAAATTTCATATTTATTTATTATTATTTATTTATTTATTATTTTGCAAATTGCAGTTTGTAACTCATTGTCTAGGGCAGGATTCCAAGATTCTCAGGTATAAGAATTTTGGGCGGACAAGAAAATAACACAAAATTGAACACTAGCTTTTTAGTGCTACGTATGGATTGACTGAGAGTCAGTTGAGGATGTTAAAGGAGTGGTGATATTTTTATTTTTTATGGTCCCTGTCGACCATCAAATACAAAAAAATTAGATGCTTTGTTTTTAGAAAAAATCACTTCACTCATAAGACAACATTTTCATAAGTCAACATTTCGTATATTTGGTTAAATTATAATTCACATGAAGTTATGTTTTTAATTTCGTTAATATTTGATCCTAGTGCAAGCAAATAGTGAATCGTGGTTCATGAAAAATAATTCATGATTTGTTTTTCTGTTTATATCAGTTGACTTATTCCTAGTAGTCGTGAGTTATCTATGTAATGCGGAGCGCGTTTTTTACGAAGTTGTGAAGTTTTTTTTTACGTTAGTATAAAATAGAGACGAAAAGAATAGCTTGTCGAGCATAACGTATCAACTCAACCTAGTGAAAAAGCTGCTACCACTTCATAAACTCGAAATATCAAGACATACTTTATTGAAATTTAGGAAACGAATAGAGAAATGTTTCATGCAGAACTTTTAGTCTTTTTGGACATTACATTTTTATGTTCATCATATCCAAGAAAAGTGAGAAGGCTGTAATACATATACTGTGAGTAGGCTAAAGGTTAAATAATCCAAAAACTCTAGCGACAGACATGTTAATTTTAAAAAGTTTAAATTCATCTCAAAGCAATATAACAACATAAAACGGAAACTGATTTCTAAGTAATTGTTATTATCATTATTTTGAAATTTGTTTCTTTCTCTTTTTGCAGAATTTTTGATATTAATGTAAGAGCAGAGTTCCGAAATTATGAGTAGCGTTGAAATTTGCGGTTTTGTTTTGTTTCTTCATCTCTCTGTAGTGTACAGTGACTTATGATCGAAATCGTATCACTCGATACTACGCATATGATGGACTAGTCTTTGTCGTGTTTGTCAAATCGTATAAAACAGCGCGCAGTAATTTTTTGATGCACGAAAATGTGAGTGCTATTGAAATTCACTGCCGACCAATTATAAGGTTTTTATGCTGAAGCAATAGATGTGAGTGCTCCATGAGGATTGCGGAGTGGGTAGCTAAACTCCACAGATGATGATTTTCGTAAGTAGACAGCTAAGCATTTAATGGCAAATAAGTCAGAGATCACTAACACTGAAACCTAACATTGAATTATCACGAGTCAACCAAACCGTGATCACAGAATTTGATTGCAGTAAAGAGTACGCACGTTGGGTGCTGCGTCAGTTGACCATCGAAATGAATCAAGCATATGAGATGGGAAGTTTTTTTTTTTATCACAATATCGTGACTGGTGACGAAAGTTGGCTCCCTAATATTGACTCCAAAATGAAAATGCAATCTATGAAATATCGCCACCTTACTTCACCGAAGGGGAAAAGTTCAAAATAGCACCTTGCTCCAGAGATTTTATGCTGACTGTAGGCGAAAGGGACGACCATAAATTCACAAGATATGTGTAGACGATGAGAAAGTTGGAGTAGCGATTGAATCATATTCGTGCCGAGTAAGAGCCATTGTTTTTTTGCAACATGAGAAGGCGAAGGCAAAAACAGCGCATTCACTTCAGTTACTTTTGAAGAGATAGGCATTAAGGGTGTGGAATATCCGTCCTTCAGAGCGGACTTGGCTCATTGGATTTCTGTGACGGCTTAAAACAACTTGCTATGCGATACAGAAAATGTATATAAAAGGAAGGAGATTATGTTTGGAAAGTGTGAAAAATAAAGCAGATACTTCAAACTGTATTTTTTTAAAATATTTCACTAACGTATCTCTTTGGAATGGGGATTTAGCTCAATGGAATCATTACTTTCAGAACGTCTTTCATATATTTTGTTTTATCTCTTTCCACGTTTTTGTCACTTATTTTTTTGAAAGTAAAATATTTTCTGAAATATACATAGCAGCTTGAATAACCACACGGTGACTTTCATGATCCTGTATACAAAAAAATGACCGTTTCGTAGAACTATCCTTCATGTAGAACACTGCTTTATGATGCCACGTATGAAGAAAGAGCGATATATGTCGGATTCATCGAAGAGCAGGAAAAAGACATTTTCTAGAGGAATAAATTCAATTCGGATATTATTTTTACGGCTATTTTTCCTGCTTTCGTTTAGGAGTGTTCCTTTTTTTAATGTCATTGGCTTTTTACTCAAGAATTCTTAGGGCATTGCAAATGTATTTTAGAGACAAATATATGTAGCATAATAGAAGAAAATTCGCACATACCTTTTCTTGGATGTTATTGCCTGTCTTCTTTCTGCGATGTGCATACTTCTGCTGTTATGGTGTTACAAGGGAAGTTCCCATAAACCGTTCCCCTTCCTAAAAAAAACAGTTTCTATTTTCAGCCCACTATTTCATCTCTTTCCCACCCTTAAAAATATATGTATATATTATATTAAAAAAAAACGTTCTTTTCAAATTAATTCTCCCACATTGCCTAACCGCCCCCCACTTCCCTTTTAACACCATAACAGCAGAATTATGCACATCGCAGAAAGAAGACAGGCAACAACATACAAGAAAAGGCATGTGCGAATTTTCTTCTATTATGCTAGATATATTTGTCTCTAAAATACATCTACAATGCCCTAAGAATTCTCGAGTAAAAAGCCATAAGCCATAAAAAAGATATATATATATATATATATATATATATAGAGAGAGAGAGAGAGAGAGAGAGAGAGATAATTATCCTCCCTGCAGATAAAGGAAATGCAACAGTCATCATGAACTCCGAAGATTACAAGAATAAAATGATTGATTTACTACATAATGATACCTACTCAATACTTGAGAGAGATCCAACTCGTGAACTTCAAAATCGTACAAACAACTTATTAAAAACAACAACTGAATTATCCCGAAACGTCCGTTTATCTCTTCGCTCTCTCCATCCGTTAATTCCTCGCATATATGGTGTTCCTAAAATCCATAAAGAGAACACCCCATTACGCCCAATTGTAGAAGGTATCGATTCTCCTACATACAATCTTTCAAAATACCTTGCCAAATACCTCAAAAGTTTTTCAGGGAAATCACCTTCCTTTATCAAGAACACTACAGAATTGTTACATACATCAAGGATATTACAGTTGATGAAAATGACATCATGACTAGCTTGGACATAACTTCTTTGTTCACTAATGTCCCAACAGATGAAGTCCTAACATTACTCAAGGACAAGTTATCCAAAAAAATGTTAGCCTTGCTTACACATTGCATCAGGTCCGGTTACTTCAAATTTCAAGATAATATTTACAAACAAAATCATGGACTCGCTATGGGTAATCCTTTATCTCCTGTTCTTGCAAATATATATATATATATATATATTAGGATAACCAAGTAATTTTTTTTATAAACTTGGTTATTTTTACTCCTAATCCCAAGTATGCAAACAATTAAGTTTGTGCCTGAAACAAAGTTCAAGTCTGAAGATGGATCTTCAATACTTGAACTTTGTTTCAGGCGCAAACTTAATCGTTTGCATACTTGGGATTAGGAGTAAAAATAACTAAGTTTATAAAATTACTTGGTTATCCTAATATACAATATCCCCAAGTTAAAAAATTTATTATATATATATATGTAAGCAACTCAGAAACACAAGACAATCCAAAAGGTTATAACTCCTTACCATATATCAGCTCGCTCTCCACGAAACTAAGAAGAAATTTAAGAAGGTTCAACATAAAAACCTGTTTCTGTACTCTTCCTATACTAAGATCGATTTTAAGCAAATACAAACAAGCTCACAACCATCTACAATTCCCAGGAGTGTACAAACTCACGTGTGACTGCGGGAATCAATACTATGGCCAAACTGAAAAATCCATCCTCCTATGTCTAGAAGAACACCAGAGAGACATTGCCTACAAAAGAACTAGAGCAACTGCCCTGTCAAGCCATGTACTGTTTTCAGTAAACACAAATGAATGAAGGCCGTCAACATGAGATAAACTGGACAACAACTTCAAACCTTCATATATGCCGTGACGAGGTGGAGCGACGCATAGTCGAGTCTAAAGAAATTGTTATGGACCCTCATCACATAAATAATAACATTAGCTATAATCTACCGGACTCTTTCAGCTCTGCTATCCGATATTGGCACACGCGTGAAATCAGACGCACGCAGCTACTTAACAATAGAACTTCAACACGGACTGTAGCTACAGTTCAAAGCTAACTGATTTTATAATAGTCGTTTTATAGTGATACGATGTTTCTCATAGTGTTTACTTGCTTTCTATGTTCCCACGCCTGAAGAAGTCGGACAATCCAATGAAACATGTTGCGTTTTGAATAAATTTAATTGCTATTCTAGTCTCGGTTATAGTCAGTATATATAAATATGAACATATATATATATATATATATCTCGGCAAGATTTTTTCATAGTTGGTATATCTGTCATAAGCATCCATGTGAAATTGCAAATCATTCTATCAAGTAGTTTGTTTTATACAGCTGTCTGAAGCAAAAGTGTTGTCAGTATCCCTTGAAATGGATAAAATTCACTCTCGTGGGGTTATAAAATTCTTTGTTAAAGAAGGTTTAGCGCCAAAAGAAATTCATTCGAAGTTCATAAAAGTTTATGAGCACTCTTCTCCTTCGTTTTCGATAATTAAGAAATGGGCTGCCGAGTTTAAACTTGGTCGTACCATCCTTGGAAATGATCCACGTGAAGGACGTCGAAAAGGAGTAACAACCAGAAATCATTGATCAAGTGCACGATATGGTATTGGATAACCGGCGAGTCGAAGTGCGTGAAATTGCTGAGACTACAGGCATTTCAAAAGAATGTGTCGAGTATATTTTTGCATGAAGAATTGCAAATGAAAAAAGCTTTGCGCGAGATGGGTGCCGCGCTTGCTCACAGCAGATCAAAAAACGCACTCACATGAAAATCTCTGTACAGTGCTTGGAGCGTTGTAACAAAAATAAAACTGATTTTGTGCGTCTATTTATTACTATGGATGAGACTTGGATTCACTATTACACACCAGAATCCAAACAGCAGTCAAAACAGCGGACAGAAGCCGGTTGCTCAGCGCCAAAGAAGACAAAGTCGGTTCCATCAGCAGGATAGGTCATGGCATCGGTGTTTTGGGATGCTAAAGGCATTTTGTTTATTAATTATCTTGAAAAGGGTAAAACAATAACCGGGGAATATTATTCCGATCTTTTAACCAGACTAGACCAAAAAATTCGTGAAAAAAGACCCGATTTGATGAAGAAAAAATATCTTTCATCAGGACAATGCACCTGCCCACAAAGGTGTTTTGGCAATGGGAAAATTAAGGGATCTGCACTATGAATTGTTGGAACATCCATCCACCCTATTCCACAGATTTGGCTCCCTCTGACTTCTATCTCTTCTCTAAACTAAAACTCTTCTTCGCTGGTCAGCGTTTTTCTTCGAATCAAGAGGTGATTGCAGCTGTAGAGGGGGTATTTTGCAGATCTTACTGAGAACCACTACAGGGACGGGATAATGGCGCTGGCGCATCGCTGGAATAAATGTATTAGTCTTAAGGTAGATTATATTGAAAAATAAGAATAATTTTGAAATTGTAAATTCGTTTTTTCATTGTTAGGTCGACAACCTTTCAGACCACCCTCGTATATATATATATTTTAACACATATCATTTCTTCATCAAATTTCTGATGTGCCTCTTTCGATTGCAGTGGAAGCAATCGCAGGTGAAGTTATGGAACATGAAAACTTTTCATTATTACTAACTTTATGTCTACAATTTTCCTCAAAATTAATTTACTATTTGACAGATCTTATGTTCTGTCTCCTGAGATATTTCTAACAGCATTAATTTGCCTTTGGTATTCTGGATTTTTTTTCCTGCCTTTCTGCCATAAAACGCCTGATTATTTAATTTTCCTCTTCCATTCTGTTTAAATCACCATACTGTTTGCTATTACCTTTGCTCACATATTCCTGAATGTTAACAATGCCAAGTTCCTTTCAAATTCCTGGTTTTTGATACGATTCTGCCATTGATGCCATCTGTTCACTCTCCTAATTTTTCTAAGAACCCTCATATCTGTGATCTCCAGAACTTAGAACAAGCGTTTTATGTCTAGCCCAGCTTTCGGATTCTTATGTTAAAATTAATTTGAACGCTGCCTTGTATACAGCTAGTTAAGTGTTTCTGATTTGTATTAAGTACACACCCTACCCTGCCAGGTTTACTGTGTATTCCATATTTAATATGCCGTCTTCACTAAAAATGTGCCTAAATAGCTGATTTTTTTTATTGGTTATCCATTGAGAATGCATTGATATTTTTCATATTCCTGCCTATTTGTTATGGCTGTTATTCATTTTAGTTACAGAATCCTGGAGATGTACTGGATTTATTTAAAAATATCACACCATCTGTATAAAGTAAAGAGCTGAAATTATATTCTCCAAATTTCATATTAGGTTTAAATGAAACTCTTTATAATGTCATATCATATAGAAGATGAACGACAGCGGATCTATGGGTACGCTTATCTTAACTCATTTTATATCAAACTATCTTCCCGTATATCGTTCATTTCTAAGTGCTGACTTACAACTTAAATATAAACTACGTATTTCTCAGTATAACGTCACGTTTACATCATATATTTGTAACGGTTTCATCAGCCGGTTCCTTGTCATATCCTTCTCCAGATCTACAAAACTTACACATACATCCTTGTTATATTCTCCTGATAATTATTCGTTATCATGGGACTATTTATCCCATTATTATTGGGATAATAAATACTTGTATTGAAATAAAAATCGGATCTTTACTGTCCCTGTTTATATGTCTGAATTTCCATTTTTATGCTGTGTACCATGCGATTTCTACTACAGTCACCTGGAATTCGACCTTCTCACCAGGCTTTCTGAATATGCAGCGCAGCCACTTTATAACTTTTATGCCTCCATATTTTAACATTTCTGATTGAATATCATGCATTCCAGCTGCCTTTCGACATTTCATTTCTCTGAGAGAGATTTTTAAACTTAAGTAATTACTTCTGGTTTCATTCCTCTTGAATATATTCCTATTCTGTTACTACTAATAAGTCTTTCCAAGTAATTATTCCAGACATCGAAAATATCGTTATCTTCAGTTTTGTGCCTTTTGTCATCTTACGCCCAAGTAACATGTCTTCGTAGAAACCTAATTAATACTCTAATATAAGCCAGTCAATTCTATTTGTCT